>NW_028275918.1:0-43748 GCF_052056855.1 Sturnus vulgaris
TCGGAAGGACGCTCTCGCTCGTCTTTCGAGGAGCGATTCCTAACAGCAGAAGCAGCAGAGGCACAAACTGCACGACGAGAGGGACAACGTAGAACACGTCTCTGTCCTGGCACATTTGCGTGTGCGAAACTTCCCTCCGGCTCTTCGGGCCTTGCGAAGCTCTGTGTACTGCGAGCGCTGCTACTCGCAGCTGAGGAGGACCGTGGAGCTAGCGGCGAATTCGGAGAGCTCTTCGCTGCACTGCGCCGCTCGCAAGCGGCTTCGTTCTTCGCCTTCTGCCGTCCGGCGAGAGCTGAACTCCAGCGGTCAGTTGCAGCTCTGCCCAACAGCGTGTTCTCAGTTCCGCGGGCAAGCGCGCCCTCTTGCCTTGGCCCCGAGAGCAAAGTCCCGAGCGAGCACTCGACTCAGTGCAATGCACCCGGAAGGACGCTCTCGCTCGTCTTTCGAGGAGCGATTCCTAACAGCAGAAGCAGCAGAGGCACAAACTGCACGACGAGAGGGGACAACGTAGAACACGTCTCTGTCCTGGCACATTTGCGTGTGCGATACTTCCCTCCGGCTCTTCGGGCCTTGCGAAGCTCTGTGTACTGCGAGCGCTGCTACTCGCAGCTGAGGAGGACCGTGGAGCTAGCGGCGAATTGGGAGAGCTCTTCGCTGCACTGCGCCGCTCGCAAGCGGCTTCGTTCTTCGCCTTCTGCCGTCCGGCGAGAGCTGAACTCCAGCGGTCAGTTGCAGCTCTGCCCAACAGCGTGTTCTCAGTTCCGCGGGCAAGCGCGCCCTCTTGCCTTGGCCCCGAGAGCAAAGTCCCGAGCGAGCACTCGACTCAGTGCAATGCACCCGGAAGGACGCTCTCGCTCGTCTTTCGAGGAGCGATTCCTAACAGCAGAAGCAGCAGAGGCACAAACTGCACGACGAGAGGGGACAACGTAGAACACGTCTCTGTCCTGGCACATTTGCGTGTGCGATACTTCCCTCCGGCTCTTCGGGCCTTGCGAAGCTCTGTGTACTGCGAGCGCTGCTACTCGCAGCTGAGGAGGACCGTGGAGCTAGCGGCGAATTGGGAGAGCTCTTCGCTGCACTGCGCCGCTCGCAAGCGGCTTCGTTCTTCGCCTTCTGCCGTCCGGCGAGAGCTGAACTCCAGCGGTCAGTTGCAGCTCTGCCCAACAGCGTGTTCTCAGTTCCGCGGGCAAGCGCGCCCTCTTGCCTTGGCCCCGAGAGCAAAGTCCCGAGCGAGCACTCGACTCAGTGCAATGCACCCGGAAGGACGCTCTCGCTCGTCTTTCGAGGAGCGATTCCTAACAGCAGAAGCAGCAGAGGCACAAACTGCACGACGAGAGGGGACAACGTAGAACACGTCTCTGTCCTGGCACATTTGCGTGTGCGATACTTCCCTCCGGCTCTTCGGGCCTTGCGAAGCTCTGTGTACTGCGAGCGCTGCTACTCGCAGCTGAGGAGGACCGTGGAGCTAGCGGCGAATTCGGAGAGCTCTTCGCTGCACTGCGCCGCTCGCAAGCGGCTTCGTTCTTCGCCTTCTGCCGTTCAGCGAGAGCTGAACTCCAGCGGTCAGTTGCAGCTCTGCCCAACAGCGTGTTCTCAGTTCCGCGGGCAAGCGCGCCCTCTTGCCTTGGCCCCGAGAGCAATGTCCCGAGCGAGCACTCGACTCAGTGCAATGCACCCCGGAAGGACGCTCTCGCTCGTCTTTCGAGGAGCGATTCCTAACAGCAGAAGCAGCAGAGGCACAAACTGCACGACGAGAGGGGACAACGTAGAACACGTCTCTGTCCTGGCACATTTGCGTGTGCGAAACTTCCCTCCGGCTCTTCGGGCCTTGCGAAGCTCTGTGTACTGCGAGCGCTGCTACTCGCAGCTGAGGAGGACCGTGGAGCTAGCGGCGAATTCGGAGAGCTCTTCGCTGCACTGCGCCGCTCGCAAGCGGCTTCGTTCTTCGCCTTCTGCCGTTCGGCGAGAGCTGAACTCCAGCGGTCAGTTGCAGCTCTGCCCAACAGCGTGTTCTCAGTTCCGCGGGCAAGCGCGCCCTCTTGCCTTGGCCCCGAGAGCAATGTCCCGAGCGAGCACTCGACTCAGTGCAATGCACCCGGAAGGACGCTCTCGCTCGTCTTTCGAGGAGCGATTCCTAACAGCAGAAGCAGCAGAGGCACAAACTGCACGACGAGAGGGGACAACGTAGAACACGTCTCTGTCCTGGCACATTTGCGTGTGCGAAACTTCCCTCCGGCTCTTCGGGCCTTGCGAAGCTCTGTGTACTGCGAGCGCTGCTACTCGCAGCTGAGGAGGACCGTGGAGCTAGCGGCGAATTGGGAGAGCTCTTCGCTGCACTGCGCCGCTCGCAAGCGGCTTCGTTCTTCGCCTTCTGCCGTCCGGCGAGAGCTGAACTCCAGCGGTCAGTTGCAGCTCTGCCCAACAGCGTGTTCTCAGTTCCGCGGGCAAGCGCGCCCTCTTGCCTTGGCCCCGAGAGCAATGTCCCGAGCGAGCACTCGACTCAGTGCAATGCACCCGGAAGGACGCTCTCGCTCGTCTTTCGAGGAGCGATTCCTAACAGCAGAAGCAGCAGAGGCACAAACTGCACGACGAGAGGGGACAACGTAGAACACGTCTCTGTCCTGGCACATTTTCGTGTGCGAAACTTCCCTCCGGCTCTTCGGGCCTTGCGAAGCTCTGTGTACTGCGAGCGCTGCTACTCGCAGCTGAGGAGGACCGTGGAGCTAGCGGCGAATTGGGAGAGCTCTTCGCTGCACTGCGCCGCTCGCAAGCGGCTTCGTTCTTCGCCTTCTGCCGTCCGGCGAGAGCTGAACTCCAGCGGTCAGTTGCAGCTCTGCCCAACAGCGTGTTCTCAGTTCCGCGGGCAAGCGCGCCCTCTTGCCTTGGCCCCGAGAGCAAAGTCCCGAGCGAGCACTCGACTCAGTGCAATGCACCCGGAAGGACGCTCTCGCTCGTCTTTCGAGGAGCGATTCCTAACAGCAGAAGCAGCAGAGGCACAAACTGCACGACGAGAGGGGACAACGTAGAACACGTCTCTGTCCTGGCACATTTGCGTGTGCGATACTTCCCTCCGGCTCTTCGGGCCTTGCGAAGCTCTGTGTACTGCGAGCGCTGCTACTCGCAGCTGAGGAGGACCGTGGAGCTAGCGGCGAATTGGGAGAGCTCTTCGCTGCACTGCGCCGCTCGCAAGCGGCTTCGTTCTTCGCCTTCTGCCGTCCGGCGAGAGCTGAACTCCAGCGGTCAGTTGCAGCTCTGCCCAACAGCGTGTTCTCAGTTCTGCGGGCAAGCGCGCCCTCTTGCCTTGGCCCCGAGAGCAATGTCCCGAGCGAGCACTCGACTCAGTGCAATGCACCCGGAAGGACGCTCTCGCTCGTCTTTCGAGGAGCGATTCCTAACAGCAGAAGCAGCAGAGGCACAAACTGCACGACGAGAGGGGACAACGTAGAACACGTCTCTGTCCTGGCACATTTGCGTGTGCGATACTTCCCTCCGGCTCTTCGGGCCTTGCGAAGCTCTGTGTACTGCGAGCGCTGCTACTCGCAGCTGAGGAGGACCGTGGAGCTAGCGGCGAATTGGGAGAGCTCTTCGCTGCACTGCGCCGCTCGCAAGCGGCTTCGTTCTTCGCCTTCTGCCGTCCGGCGAGAGCTGAACTCCAGCGGTCAGTTGCAGCTCTGCCCAACAGCGTGTTCTCAGTTCCGCGGGCAAGCGCGCCCTCTTGCCTTGGCCCGAGAGCAATGTCCCGAGCGAGCACTCGACTCAGTGCAATGCACCCGGAAGGACGCTCTCGCTCGTCTTTCGAGGAGCGATTCCTAACAGCAGAAGCAGCAGAGGCACAAACTGCACGACGAGAGGGGACAACGTAGAACACGTCTCTGTCCTGGCACATTTGCGTGTGCGATACTTCCCTCCGGCTCTTCGGGCCTTGCGAAGCTCTGTGTACTGCGAGCGCTGCTACTCGCAGCTGAGGAGGACCGTGGAGCTAGCGGCGAATTCGGAGAGCTCTTCGCTGCACTGCGCCGCTCGCAAGCGGCTTCGTTCTTCGCCTTCTGCCGTCCGGCGAGAGCTGAACTCCAGCGGTCAGTTGCAGCTCTGCCCAACAGCGTGTTCTCAGTTCCGCGGGCAAGCGCGCCCTCTTGCCTTGGCCCCGAGAGCAAAGTCCCGAGCGAGCACTCGACTCAGTGCAATGCACCCGGAAGGACGCTCTCGCTCGTCTTTCGAGGAGCGATTCCTAACAGCAGAAGCAGCAGAGGCACAAACTGCACGACGAGAGGGGACAACGTAGAACACGTCTCTGTCCTGGCACATTTGCGTGTGCGATACTTCCCTCCGGCTCTTCGGGCCTTGCGAAGCTCTGTGTACTGCGAGCGCTGCTACTCGCAGCTGAGGAGGACCGTGGAGCTAGCGGCGAATTCGGAGAGCTCTTCGCTGCACTGCGCCGCTCGCAAGCGGCTTCGTTCTTCGCCTTCTGCCGTCCGGCGAGAGCTGAACTCCAGCGGTCAGTTGCAGCTCTGCCCAACAGCGTGTTCTCAGTTCCGCGGGCAAGCGCGCCCTCTTGCCTTGGCCCCGAGAGCAAAGTCCCGAGCGAGCACTCGACTCAGTGCAATGCACCCGGAAGGACGCTCTCGCTCGTCTTTCGAGGAGCGATTCCTAACAGCAGAAGCAGCAGAGGCACAAACTGCACGACGAGAGGGGGACAACGTAGAACACGTCTCTGTCCTGGCACATTTGCGTGTGCGATACTTCCCTCCGGCTCTTCGGGCCTTGCGAAGCTCTGTGTACTGCGAGCGCTGCTACTCGCAGCTGAGGAGGACCGTGGAGCTAGCGGCGAATTCGGAGAGCTCTTCGCTGCACTGCGCCGCTCGCAAGCGGCTTCGTTCTTCGCCTTCTGCCGTCCGGCGAGAGCTGAACTCCAGCGGTCAGTTGCAGCTCTGCCCAACAGCGTGTTCTCAGTTCCGCGGGCAAGCGCGCCCTCTTGCCTTGGCCCCGAGAGCAAAGTCCCGAGCGAGCACTCGACTCAGTGCAATGCACCCGGAAGGACGCTCTCGCTCGTCTTTCGAGGAGCGATTCCTAACAGCAGAAGCAGCAGAGGCACAAACTGCACGACGAGAGGGGACAACGTAGAACACGTCTCTGTCCTGGCACATTTGCGTGTGCGATACTTCCCTCCGGCTCTTCGGGCCTTGCGAAGCTCTGTGTACTGCGAGCGCTGCTACTCGCAGCTGAGGAGGACCGTGGAGCTAGCGGCGAATTGGGAGAGCTCTTCGCTGCACTGCGCCGCTCGCAAGCGGCTTCGTTCTTCGCCTTCTGCCGTCCGGCGAGAGCTGAACTCCAGCGGTCAGTTGCAGCTCTGCCCAACAGCGTGTTCTCAGTTCCGCGGGCAAGCGCGCCCTCTTGCCTTGGCCCCGAGAGCAATGTCCCGAGCGAGCACTCGACTCAGTGCAATGCACCCGGAAGGACGCTCTCGCTCGTCTTTCGAGGAGCGATTCCTAACAGCAGAAGCAGCAGAGGCACAAACTGCACGACGAGAGGGGACAACGTAGAACACGTCTCTGTCCTGGCACATTTGCGTGTGCGAAACTTCCCTCCGGCTCTTCGGGCCTTGCGAAGCTCTGTGTACTGCGAGCGCTGCTACTCGCAGCTGAGGAGGACCGTGGAACTAGCGGCGAATTGGGAGAGCTCTTCGCTGCACTGCGCCGCTCGCAAGCGGCTTCGTTCTTCGCCTTCTGCCGTCCGGCGAGAGCTGAACTCCAGCGGTCAGTTGCAGCTCTGCCCAACAGCGTGTTCTCAGTTCCGCGGGCAAGCGCGCCCTCTTGCCTTGGCCCCGAGAGCAATGTCCCGAGCGAGCACTCGACTCAGTGCAATGCACCCGGAAGGACGCTCTCGCTCGTCTTTCGAGGAGCGATTCCTAACAGCAGAAGCAGCAGAGGCACAAACTGCACGACGAGAGGGGACAACGTAGAACACGTCTCTGTCCTGGCACATTTGCGTGTGCGATACTTCCCTCCGGCTCTTCGGGCCTTGCGAAGCTCTGTGTACTGCGAGCGCTGCTACTCGCAGCTGAGAAGGACCGTGGAGCTAGCGGCGAATTGGGAGAGCTCTTCGCTGCACTGCGCCGCTCGCAAGCGGCTTCGTTCTTCGCCTTCTGCCGTCCGGCGAGAGCTGAACTCCAGCGGTCAGTTGCAGCTCTGCCAAACAGCGTGTTCTCAGTTCTGCGGGCAAGCACGCCCTCTTGCCTTGGCCCCGAGTGCAAAGTCCCGAGCGAGCACTCGACTCAGTGCAATGCACCCGGAAGGACGCTCTCGCTCGTCTTTCGAGGAGCGATTCCTAACAGCAGAAGCAGCAGAGGCACAAACTGCACGACGAGAGGGGACAACGTAGAACACGTCTCTGTCCTGGCACATTTGCGTGTGCGAAACTTCCCTCCGGCTCTTCGGGCCTTGCGAAGCTCTGTGTACTGCGAGCGCTGCTACTCGCAGCTGAGAAGGACCGTGGAGCTAGCGGCGAATTGGGAGAGCTCTTCGCTGCACTGCGCCGCTCGCAAGCCGCTTCGTTCTTCGCCTTCTGCCGTCCGGCGAGAGCGGAACTCCAGCGGTCAGTTGCAGCTCTGCCCAACAGCGTGTTCTCAGTTCTGCGGGCAAGCACGCCCTCTTGCCTTGGCCCCGAGAGCAAAGTCCCGAGCGAGCACTCGACTCAGTGCAATGCACCCGGAAGGACGCTCTCGCTCGTCTTTCGAGGAGCGATTCCTAACAGCAGAAGCAGCAGAGGCACAAACTGCACGACGAGAGGGGACAACGTAGAACACGTCTCTGTCCTGGCACATTTGCGTGTGCGAAACTTCCCTCCGGCTCTTCGGGCCTTGCGAAGCTCTGTGTACTGCGAGCGCTGCTACTCGCAGCTGAGGAGGACCGTGGAGCTAGCGGCGAATTGGGAGAGCTCTTCGCTGCACAGCGCCGCTCGCAAGCGGCTTCGTTCTTCGCCTTCTGCCGTCCGGCGAGAGCTGAACTCCAGCGGTCAGTTGCAGCTCTGCCCAACAGCGTGTTCTCAGTTCTGCGGGCAAGCGCGCCCTCTTGCCTTGGCCCCGAGAGCAAAGTCCCGAGCGAGCACTCGACTCAGTGCAATGCACCCGGAAGGACGCTCTCGCTCGTCTTTCGAGGAGCGATTCCTAACAGCAGAAGCAGCAGAGGCACAAACTGCACGACGAGAGGGGACAACGTAGAACACGTCTCTGTCCTGGCACATTTGCGTGTGCGATACTTCCCTCCGGCTCTTCGGGCCTTGCGAAGCTCTGTGTACTGCGAGCGCTGCTACTCGCAGCTGAGGAGGACCGTGGAGCTAGCGGCGAATTGGGAGAGCTCTTCGCTGCACTGCGCCGCTCGCAAGCGGCTTCGTTCTTCGCCTTCTGCCGTCCGGCGAGAGCTGAACTCCAGCGGTCAGTTGCAGCTCTGCCCAACAGCGTGTTCTCAGTTCTGCGGGCAAGCACGCCCTCTTGCCTTGGCCCCGAGAGCAAAGTCCCGAGCGAGCACTCGACTCAGTGCAATGCACCCGGAAGGACGCTCTCGCTCGTCTTTCGAGGAGCGATTCCTAACAGCAGAAGCAGCAGAGGCACAAACTGCACGACGAGAGGGGACAACGTAGAACACGTCTCTGTCCTGGCACATTTTCGTGTGCGAAACTTCCCTCCGGCTCTTCGGGCCTTGCGAAGCTCTGTGTACTGCGAGCGCTGCTACTCGCAGCTGAGGAGGACCGTGGAGCTAGCGGCGAATTGGGAGAGCTCTTCGCTGCACTGCGCCGCTCGCAAGCGGCTTCGTTCTTCGCCTTCTGCCGTCCGGCGAGAGCTGAACTCCAGCGGTCAGTTGCAGCTCTGCCCAACAGCGTGTTCTCAGTTCTGCGGGCAAGCGCGCCCTCTTGCCTTGGCCCCGGGAGCAAAGTCCCGAGCGAGCACTCGACTCAGTGCAATGCACCCGGAAGGACGCTCTCGCTCGTCTTTCGAGGAGCGATTCCTAACAGCAGAAGCAGCAGAGGCACAAACTGCACGACGAGAGGGGACAACGTAGAACACGTCTCTGTCCTGGCACATTTGCGTGTGCGATACTTCCCTCCGGCTCTTCGGGCCTTGCGAAGCTCTGTGTACTGCGAGCGCTGCTACTCGCAGCTGAGGAGGACCGTGGAGCTAGCGGCGAATTCGGAGAGCTCTTCGCTGCACTGCGCCGCTCGCAAGCGGCTTCGTTCTTCGCCTTCTGCCGTCCGGCGAGAGCTGAACTCCAGCGGTCAGTTGCAGCTCTGCCCAACAGCGTGTTCTCAGTTCCGCGGGCAAGCGCGCCCTCTTGCCTTGGCCCCGAGAGCAAAGTCCCGAGCGAGCACTCGACTCAGTGCAATGCACCCGGAAGGACGCTCTCGCTCGTCTTTCGAGGAGCGATTCCTAACAGCAGAAGCAGCAGAGGCACAAACTGCACGACGAGAGGGGACAACGTAGAACACGTCTCTGTCCTGGCACATTTGCGTGTGCGATACTTCCCTCCGGCTCTTCGGGCCTTGCGAAGCTCTGTGTACTGCGAGCGCTGCTACTCGCAGCTGAGGAGGACCGTGGAGCTAGCGGCGAATTGGGAGAGCTCTTCGCTGCACTGCGCCGCTCGCAAGCGGCTTCGTTCTTTGCCTTCTGCCGTTCGGCGAGAGCTGAACTCCAGCGGTCAGTTGCAGCTCTGCCCAACAGCGTGTTCTCAGTTCCGCGGGCAAGCGCGCCCTCTTGCCTTGGCCCCGAGAGCAATGTCCCGAGCGAGCACTCGACTCAGTGCAATGCACCCGGAAGGACGCTCTCGCTCGTCTTTCGAGGAGCGATTCCTAACAGCAGAAGCAGCAGAGGCACAAACTGCACGACGAGAGGGGACAACGTAGAACACGTCTCTGTCCTGGCACATTTGCGTGTGCGAAACTTCCCTCCGGCTCTTCGGGCCTTGCGAAGCTCTGTGTACTGCGAGCGCTGCTACTCGCAGCTGAGGAGGACCGTGGAGCTAGCGGCGAATTGGGAGAGCTCTTCGCTGCACTGCGCCGCTCGCAAGCGGCTTCGTTCTTCGCCTTCTGCCGTCCGGCGAGAGCTGAACTCCAGCGGTCAGTTGCAGCTCTGCCCAACAGCGTGTTCTCAGTTCTGCGGGCAAGCGCGCCCTCTTGCCTTGGCCCCGAGAGCAAAGTCCCGAGCGAGCACTCGACTCAGTGCAATGCACCCGGAAGGACGCTCTCGCTCGTCTTTCGAGGAGCGATTCCTAACAGCAGAAGCAGCAGAGGCACAAACTGCACGACGAGAGGGGACAACGTAGAACACGTCTCTGTCCTGGCACATTTGCGTGTGCGAAACTTCCCTCCGGCTCTTCGGGCCTTGCGAAGCTCTGTGTACTGCGAGCGCTGCTACTCGCAGCTGAGGAGGACCGTGGAGCTAGCGGCGAATTGGGAGAGCTCTTCGCTGCACTGCGCCGCTCGCAAGCGGCTTCGTTCTTCGCCTTCTGCCGTCCGGCGAGAGCTGAACTCCAGCGGTCAGTTGCAGCTCTGCCCAACAGCGTGTTCTCAGTTCTGCGGGCAAGCGCCCCCTCTTGCCTTGGCCCCGAGAGCAAAGTCCCGAGCGAGCACTCGACTCAGTGCAATGCACCCGGAAGGACGCTCTCGCTCGTCTTTCTTTCCTAACAGCAGAAGCAGCAGAGGCACAAACTGCACAGACGAGAGGGGACAACGTAGAACACGTCTCTGTCCTGGCACATTTGCTGTTGTGCGAAACTTTCCCTCCGGCTCTTCGGGCCTTGCCGAAGCTCTGTGTACTGCGAGCGCTGCTACTCGCAGCTGAGGAGGACCGTGGAGCTAGCGGCGAATTGGGAGAGCTCTTCGCTGCACTGCGCGCTCGCAAGCGGCTTCGTTCTTCGCCTTCTGCCGTCCGGCGAGAGCTGAACTCCAGCGGTCAGTTGCAGCTCTGCCCCACAGCGTGTTCTCAGTTCTGCGGGCAAGCACGCCCTCTTGCTTGGCCCGAGAGCAAAGTCCCGAGCGAGCACTCGACTCAGTGCAATGCACCCGGAGGACGCTCTCGCTCGTCTTTCGAGGAGCGATTCCTAACAGCAGAAGCAGCAGAGGCACAAACTGCACGACGAGAGGGGACAACGTAGAACACGTCTCTGTCCTGGCACATTTGCGTGTGCGAAACCTTCCCTCGGCTCTTCGGGCCTTGCGAAGCTCTGTGTACTGCGAGCGCTGCTACTCGCAGCTGAGGAGGACCGTGGAGCTAGCGGCGAATTGGGAGAGCTCTTCGCTGCACTGCGCCGCTCGCAAGCGGCTTCGTCTTCGCCTTCTGCCGTCCGGCGAGAGCTGAACTCCAGCGGTCAGTTGCAGCTCTGCCCAACAGCGTGTTCTCAGTTCCGCGGGCAAGCGCGCCCTCTTGCCTTGGCCCCGAGAGCAAAGTCCCGAGCGAGCACTCGACTCAGTGCAATGCACCCGGAAGGACGCTCTCGCTCGGTCTTTCGAGGAGCGATTCCTAAACAGCAGAAGCAGCAGAGGCACAAACTGCACGACGAGAGGGGACAACGTAGAACACGTCTCTGTCCTGGCACATTTGCGTGTGCGAAACTTCCTCCGGCTCTTCGGGCCTTGCGAAGCTCTGTGTACTGCGAGCGCTGATACTCGCAGCTGAGGAGGACCGTGGAGCTAGCGGCGAATTGGGGAGAGCTCTTCGCTGCACTGCGCCGCTCGCAAGCGGCTTCGTTTCTTCGCCTTCTGCCGTCGGCGAGAGCTGAACTCCAGCGGTCAGTTGCAGCTCTGCCCAACAGCGTGTTCTCAGTTCCGCGGGCAAGCGCGCCCTCTTGCCTTGGCCCGAGAGCAAAGTCCCGAGCGAGCACTCGACTCAGTGCAATGCACCCGGAAGGACGCTCTCGCTCGTCTTTCGAGGAGCGATTCCTAACAGCAGAAGCAGCAGAGAGGCACAAACTGCACGACGAGAGGGGACAACGTAGAACACGTCTCTGTCCTGGCACATTTGCGTGTGCGAAACTTCCCTCCGGCTCTTCGGGCCTTGCGAAGCTCTGTGTACTGCGAGCGCTGCTACTCGCAGCTGAGGAGGACCGTGGAGCTAGCGGCGAATTGGGAGAGCTCTTCGCTGCACTGCGCCGCTCGCAAGCGGCTTCGTTCTTCGCCTTCTGCCGTCCGGCGAGAGCTGAACTCCAGCGGTCAGTTGCAGCTCTGCCCAACAGCGTGTTCTCAGTTCCGCGGGCAAGCGCGCCCTCTTGCCTTGGCCCCGAGAGCAAAGTCCCGAGCGAGCACTCGACTCAGTGCAATGCACCCGGAAGGACGCTCTCGCTCGTCTTTCGAGGAGCGATTCTAACAGCAGAAGCAGCAGAGGCACAAACTGCACGACGAGAGGGGACAACGTAGAACACGTCTCCTTCCTGGCACATTTGCGTGTGCGATACTTCCCTCCGGCTCTTCGGGCCTTGCGAAGCTCTGTGTACTGCGAGCGCTGCTACTCGCAGCTGAGGAGGACCGTGGAGCTAGCGGCGAATTGGGAGAGCTCTTCGCTGCACTGCGCCGCTCGCAAGCGGCTTCGTTCTTCGCCTTCTGCCGTCCGGCGAGAGCTGAACTCCAGCGGTCAGTTGCAGCTCTGCCCAACAGCGTGTTCTCAGTCCGCGGGCAAGCGCGCCCTCTTGCCTTGGCCCCGAGAGCAAGTCCCGAGCGAGCACTCGACTCAGTGCAATGCACCCGGAAGGACGCTCTCGCTCGTCTTTCGAGGAGCGATTCCTAACAGCAGAAGACAGCAGAGGCACAAACTGCACGACGAAGAAGGGGGACAACGTAGAACACGTCTCTGTCCTGGCACATTTGCGTGTGCGATACTTCCCTCCGGCTCTTCGGGCCTTGCGAAGCTCTGTGTACTGCGAGCGCTGCTACTCGCAGCTGAGGGAGGACCGTGGAGCTAGCGGCGAATTCGGAGAGCTCTTCGCTGCACTGCGCCGCTCGCAAGCGGCTTCGTTCTTCGCCTTTCTGCCGTTCGGCGAGAGCTGAACTCCAGCGGTCAGTTGCAGCTCTGCCCAACAGCGTGTTCTCAGTTCCGCGGGCAAGCGCGCCCTCTTGCCTTGGCCCCGAGAGCAATGTCCCGAGCGAGCACTCGACTCAGTGCAATGCACCCGGAAGGACGCTCTCGCTCGTCTTTCAGAGGAGCGATTCCTAACAGCAGAAGCAGCAGAGCACAAACTGCACGACGAGAGGGGACAACGTAGAACACGTCTCTGTCCTGGCACATTTGCGTGTGCGATACTTCCCTCCGGCTCTTCGGGCCTTGCGAAGCTCTGTGTACTGCGAGCGCTGCTACTCGCAGCTGAGGAGGACCGTGGAGCTAGCGGCGAATTCGGAGAGCTCTTCGCTGCACTGCGCCGCTCGGCAAGCGGCTTCGTTCTTCGCCTTCTGCCGTTCCGGCGAGAGCTGAACTCCAGCGGTCAGTTGCAGCTCTGCCCAACAGCGTGTTCTCAGTTCCGCGGGCAAGCGCGCCCTCTTGCCTTGGCCCCGAGAGCAATGTCCCGAGCGAGCACTCGACTCAGTGCAATGCACCCGGAAGGACGCTCTCGCTCGTCTTTCGAGGAGCGATTCCTAACAGCAGAAGCAGCAGAGGCACAAACTGCACGACGAGAGGGGACAACGTAGAACACGTCTCTGTCCTGGCACATTTGCGTGTGCGATACTTCCCTCCGGCTCTTCGGGCCTTGCGAAGCTCTGTGTACTGGGAGCGCTGCTACTCGCAGCTGACGAGGACCGTGGAGCTAGCGGCGAATTGGGAGAGCTCTTCGCTGCACTGCGCCGCTCGCAAGCGGCTTCGTTCTTCGCCTTCTGCCGTCCGGCGAGAGCTGAACTCCAGCGGTCAGTTGCAGCTCTGCCCAACAGCGTGTTCTCAGTTCCGCGGGCAAGCGCGCCCTCTTGCCTTGGCCCCGAGAGCAAAGTCCCGAGCGAGCACTCGACTCAGTGCAATGCACCCGGAAGGACGCTCTCGCTCGTCTTTCGAGGAGCGATTCCTAACAGCAGAAGCAGCAGAGGCACAAACTGCACGACGAGAGGGGACAACGTAGAACACGTCTCTGTCCTGGCACATTTGCGTGTGCGATACTTCCCTCCGGCTCTTCGGGCCTTGCGAAGCTCTGTGTACTGCGAGCGCTGCTACTCGCAGCTGAGGAGGACCGTGGAGCTAGCGGCGAATTGGGAGAGCTCTTCGCTGCACTGCGCCGCTCGCAAGCGGCTTCGTTCTTCGCCTTCTGCCGTCCGGCGAGAGCTGAACTCCAGCGGTCAGTTGCAGCTCTGCCCAACAGCGTGTTCTCAGTTCTGCGGGCAAGCACGCCCTCTTGCCTTGGCCCCGAGAGCAAAGTCCCGAGCGAGCACTCGACTCAGTGCAATGCACCCGGAAGGACGCTCTCGCTCGTCTTTCGAGGAGCGATTCCTAACAGCAGAAGAAGCAGAGGCACAAACTGCACGACGAGAGGGGACAACGTAGAACACGTCTCTGTCCTGGCACATTTTCGTGTGCGAAACTTCCCTCCGGCCCTTCGGGCCTTGCGAAGCTCTGTGTACTGCGAGCGCTGCTACTCGCAGCTGAGGAGGACCGTGGAGCTAGCGGCGAATTGGGAGAGCTCTTCGCTGCACTGCGCCGCTCGCAAGCGGCTTCGTTCTTCGCCTTCTGCCGTCCGGCGAGAGCTGAACTCCAGCGGTCAGTTGCAGCTCTGCCCAACAGCGTGTTCTCAGTTCTGCGGGCAAGCACGCCCTCTTGCCTTGGCCCCGAGAGCAAAGTCCCGAGCGAGCACTCGACTCAGTGCAATGCACCCGGAAGGACGCTCTCGCTCGTCTTTCGAGGAGCGATTCCTAACAGCAGAAGCAGCAGAGGCACAAACTGCACGACGAGAGGGGACAACGTAGAACACGTCTCTGTCCTGGCACATTTGCGTGTGCGATACTTCCCTCCGGCTCTTCGGGCCTTGCGAAGCTCTGTGTACTGCGAGCGCTGCTACTCGCAGCTGAGAAGGACCGTGGAGCTAGCGGCGAATTGGGAGAGCTCTTCGCTGCACTGCGCCGCTCGCAAGCGGCTTCGTTCTTCGCCTTCTGCCGTCCGGCGAGAGCTGAACTCCAGCGGTCAGTTGCAGCTCTGCCCAACAGCGTGTTCTCAGTTCTGCGGGCAAGCACGCCCTCTTGCCTTGGCCCCGAGAGCAAAGTCCCGAGCGAGCACTCGACTCAGTGCAATGCACCCGGAAGGACGCTCACGCTCGTCTTTCAAGGAGCGATTCCTAACAGCAGAAGCAGCAGAGGCACAAACTGCACGACGAGAGGGGACAACGTAGAACACGTCTCTGTCCTGGCACATTTGCGTGTGCGATACTTCCCTCCGGCTCTTCGGGCCTTGCGAAGCTCTGTGTACTGCGAGCGCTGCTACTCGCAGCTGAGGAGGACCGTGGAGCTAGCGGCGAATTGGGAGAGCTCTTCGCTGCACTGCGCCGCTCGCAAGCGGCTTCGTTCTTCGCCTTCTGCCGTCCGGCGAGAGCGGAACTCCAGCGGTCAGTTGCAGCTCTGCCCAACAGCGTGTTCTCAGTTCTGCGGGCAAGCACGCCCTCTTGCCTTGGCCCCGAGTGCAAAGTCCCGAGCGAGCACTCGACTCAGTGCAATGCACCCGGAAGGACGCTCTCGCTCGTCTTTCGAGGAGCGATTCCTAACAGCAGAAGCAGCAGAGGCACAAACTGCACGACGAGAGGGGACAACGTAGAACACGTCTCTGTCCTGGCACATTTGCGTGTGCGATACTTCCCTCCGGCTCTTCGGGCCTTGCGAAGCTCTGTGTACTGCGAGCGCTGCTACTCGCAGCTGAGAAGGACCGTGGAGCTAGCGGCGAATTGGGAGAGCTCTTCGCTGCACTGCGCCGCTCGCAAGCGGCTTCGTTCTTCGCCTTCTGCCGTCCGGCGAGAGCTGAACTCCAGCGGTCAGTTGCAGCTCTGCCAAACAGCGTGTTCTCAGTTCTGCGGGCAAGCACGCCCTCTTGCCTTGGCCCCGAGTGCAAAGTCCCGAGCGAGCACTCGACTCAGTGCAATGCACCCGGAAGGACGCTCTCGCTCGTCTTTCGAGGAGCGATTCCTAACAGCAGAAGCAGCAGAGGCACAAACTGCACGACGAGAGGGGACAACGTAGAACACGTCTCTGTCCTGGCACATTTGCGTGTGCGAAACTTCCCTCCGGCTCTTCGGGCCTTGCGAAGCTCTGTGTACTGCGAGCGCTGCTACTCGCAGCTGAGGAGGACCGTGGAGCTAGCGGCGAATTGGGAGAGCTCTTCGCTGCACTGCGCCGCTCGCAAGCCGCTTCGTTCTTCGCCTTCTGCCGTCCGGCGAGAGCGGAACTCCAGCGGTCAGTTGCAGCTCTGCCCAACAGCGTGTTCTCAGTTCTGCGGGCAAGCACGCCCTCTTGCCTTGGCCCCGAGAGCAAAGTGCCGAGCGAGCACTCGACTCAGTGCAATGCACCCGGAAGGACGCTCTCGCTCGTCTTTCGAGGAGCGATTCCTAACAGCAGAAGCAGCAGAGGCACAAACTGCACGACGAGAGGGGACAACGTAGAACACGTCTCTGTCCTGGCACATTTGCGTGTGCGAAACTTCCCTCCGGCTCTTCGGGCCTTGCGAAGCTCTGTGTACTGCGAGCGCTGCTACTCGCAGCTGAGGAGGACCGTGGAGCTAGCGGCGAATTGGGAGAGCTCTTCGCTGCACAGCGCCGCTCGCAAGCGGCTTCGTTCTTCGCCTTCTGCCGTCCGGCGAGAGCGGAACTCCAGCGGTCAGTTGCAGCTCTGCCCAACAGCGTGTTCTCAGTTCTGCGGGCAAGCGCGCCCTCTTGCCTTGGCCCCGAGAGCAAAGTCCCGAGCGAGCACTCGACTCAGTGCAATGCACCCGGAAGGACGCTCTCGCTCGTCTTTCGAGGAGCGATTCCTAACAGCAGAAGCAGCAGAGGCACAAACTGCACGACGAGAGGGGACAACGTAGAACACGTCTCTGTCCTGGCACATTTGCGTGTGCGATACTTCCCTCCGGCTCTTCGGGCCTTGCGAAGCTCTGTGTACTGCGAGCGCTGCTACTCGCAGCTGAGGAGGACCGTGGAGCTAGCGGCGAATTGGGAGAGCTCTTCGCTGCACTGCGCCGCTCGCAAGCGGCTTCGTTCTTCGCCTTCTGCCGTCCGGCGAGAGCTGAACTCCAGCGGTCAGTTGCAGCTCTGCCCAACAGCGTGTTCTCAGTTCTGCGGGCAAGCGCGCCCTCTTGCCTTGGCCCCGAGAGCAAAGTCCCGAGCGAGCACTCGACTCAGTGCAATGCACCCGGAAGGACGCTCTCGCTCGTCTTTCGAGGAGCGATTCCTAACAGCAGAAGCAGCAGAGGCACAAACTGCACGACGAGAGGGGACAACGTAGAACACGTCTCTGTCCTGGCACATTTTCGTGTGCGAAACTTCCCTCCGGCTCTTCGGGCCTTGCGAAGCTCTGTGTACTGCGAGCGCTGCTACTCGCAGCTGAGGAGGACCGTGGAGCTAGCGGCGAATTGGGAGAGCTCTTCGCTGCACTGCGCCGCTCGCAAGCGGCTTCGTTCTTCGCCTTCTGCCGTCCGGCGAGAGCTGAACTCCAGCGGTCAGTTGCAGCTCTGCCCAACAGCGTGTTCTCAGTTCTGCGGGCAAGCGCGCCCTCTTGCCTTGGCCCCGGGAGCAAAGTCCCGAGCGAGCACTCGACTCAGTGCAATGCACCCGGAAGGACGCTCTCGCTCGTCTTTCGAGGAGCGATTCCTAACAGCAGAAGCAGCAGAGGCACAAACTGCACGACGAGAGGGGACAACGTAGAACACGTCTCTGTCCTGGCACATTTGCGTGTGCGAAACTTCCCTCCGGCTCTTCGGGCCTTGCGAAGCTCTGTGTACTGCGAGCGCTGCTACTCGCAGCTGAGGAGGACCGTGGAGCTAGCGGCGAATTGGGAGAGCTCTTCGCTGCACTGCGCCGCTCGCAAGCGGCTTCGTTCTTCGCCTTCTGCCGTCCGGCGAGAGCTGAACTCCAGCGGTCAGTTGCAGCTCTGCCCAACAGCGTGTTCTCAGTTCTGCGGGCAAGCGCGCCCTCTTGCCTTGGCCCCGAGAGCAAAGTCCCGAGCGAGCACTCGACTCAGTGCAATGCACCCGGAAGGACGCTCTCGCTCGTCTTTCGAGGAGCGATTCCTAACAGCAGAAGCAGCAGAGGCACAAACTGCACGACGAGAGGGGACAACGTAGAACACGTCTCTGTCCTGGCACATTTGCGTGTGCGAAACTTCCCTCCGGCTCTTCGGGCCTTGCGAAGCTCTGTGTACTGCGAGCGCTGCTACTCGCAGCTGAGGAGGACCGTGGAGCTAGCGGCGAATTGGGAGAGCTCTTCGCTGCACTGCGCCGCTCGCAAGCGGCTTCGTTCTTCGCCTTCTGCCGTCCGGCGAGAGCTGAACTCCAGCGGTCAGTTGCAGCTCTGCCCAACAGCGTGTTCTCAGTTCTGCGGGCAAGCGCGCCCTCTTGCCTTGGCCCCGAGAGCAAAGTCCCGAGCGAGCACTCGACTCAGTGCAATGCACCCGGAAGGACGCTCTCGCTCGTCTTTCGAGGAGCGATTCCTAACAGCAGAAGCAGCAGAGGCACAAACTGCACGACGAGAGGGGACAACGTAGAACACGTCTCTGTCCTGGCACATTTGCGTGTGCGAAACTTCCCTCCGGCTCTTCGGGCCTTGCGAAGCTCTGTGTACTGCGAGCGCTGCTACTCGCAGCTGAGGAGGACCGTGGAGCTAGCGGCGAATTGGGAGAGCTCTTCGCTGCACTGCGCCGCTCGCAAGCGGCTTCGTTCTTCGCCTTCTGCCGTCCGGCGAGAGCTGAACTCCAGCGGTCAGTTGCAGCTCTGCCCAACAGCGTGTTCTCAGTTCTGCGGGCAAGCGCGCCCTCTTGCCTTGGCCCCGAGAGCAAAGTCCCGAGCGAGCACTCGACTCAGTGCAATGCACCCGGAAGGACGCTCTCGCTCGTCTTTCGAGGAGCGATTCCTAACAGCAGAAGCAGCAGAGGCACAAACTGCACGACGAGAGGGGACAACGTAGAACACGTCTCTGTCCTGGCACATTTGCGTGTGCGAAACTTCCCTCCGGCTCTTCGGGCCTTGCGAAGCTCTGTGTACTGCGAGCGCTGCTACTCGCAGCTGAGGAGGACCGTGGAGCTAGCGGCGAATTGGGAGAGCTCTTCGCTGCACTGCGCCGCTCGCAAGCGGCTTCGTTCTTCGCCTTCTGCCGTCCGGCGAGAGCTGAACTCCAGCGGTCAGTTGCAGCTCTGCCCAACAGCGTGTTCTCAGTTCTGCGGGCAAGCGCCCCCTCTTGCCTTGGCCCCGAGAGCAAAGTCCCGAGCGAGCACTCGACTCAGTGCAATGCACCCGGAAGGACGCTCTCGCTCGTCTTTCGAGGAGCGATTCCTAACAGCAGAAGCAGCAGAGGCACAAACTGCACGACGAGAGGGGACAACGTAGAACACGTCTCTGTCCTGGCACATTTGCGTGTGCGAAACTTCCCTCCGGCTCTTCGGGCCTTGCGAAGCTCTGTGTACTGCGAGCGCTGCTACTCGCAGCTGAGGAGGACCGTGGAGCTAGCGGCGAATTGGGAGAGCTCTTCGCTGCACTGCGCCGCTCGCAAGCGGCTTCGTTCTTCGCCTTCTGCCGTCCGGCGAGAGCTGAACTCCAGCGGTCAGTTGCAGCTCTGCCCAACAGCGTGTTCTCAGTTCTGCGGGCAAGCACGCCCTCTTGCCTTGGCCCCGAGAGCAAAGTCCCGAGCGAGCACTCGACTCAGTGCAATGCACCCGGAAGGACGCTCTCGCTCGTCTTTCGAGGAGCGATTCCTAACAGCAGAAGCAGCAGAGGCACAAACTGCACGACGAGAGGGGACAACGTAGAACACGTCTCTGTCCTGGCACATTTGCGTGTGCGAAACTTCCCTCCGGCTCTTCGGGCCTTGCGAAGCTCTGTGTACTGCGAGCGCTGCTACTCGCAGCTGAGGAGGACCGTGGAGCTAGCGGCGAATTGGGAGAGCTCTTCGCTGCACTGCGCCGCTCGCAAGCGGCTTCGTTCTTCGCCTTCTGCCGTCCGGCGAGAGCTGAACTCCAGCGGTCAGTTGCAGCTCTGCCCAACAGCGTGTTCTCAGTTCCGCGGGCAAGCGCGCCCTCTTGCCTTGGCCCCGAGAGCAAAGTCCCGAGCGAGCACTCGACTCAGTGCAATGCACCCGGAAGGACGCTCTCGCTCGTCTTTCGAGGAGCGATTCCTAACAGCAGAAGCAGCAGAGGCACAAACTGCACGACGAGAGGGGACAACGTAGAACACGTCTCTGTCCTGGCACATTTGCGTGTGCGAAACTTCCCTCCGGCTCTTCGGGCCTTGCGAAGCTCTGTGTACTGCGAGCGCTGCTACTCGCAGCTGAGGAGGACCGTGGAGCTAGCGGCGAATTGGGAGAGCTCTTCGCTGCACTGCGCCGCTCGCAAGCGGCTTCGTTCTTCGCCTTCTGCCGTCCGGCGAGAGCTGAACTCCAGCGGTCAGTTGCAGCTCTGCCCAACAGCGTGTTCTCAGTTCCGCGGGCAAGCGCGCCCTCTTGCCTTGGCCCCGAGAGCAAAGTCCCGAGCGAGCACTCGACTCAGTGCAATGCACCCGGAAGGACGCTCTCGCTCGTCTTTCGAGGAGCGATTCCTAACAGCAGAAGCAGCAGAGGCACAAACTGCACGACGAGAGGGGACAACGTAGAACACGTCTCTGTCCTGGCACATTTGCGTGTGCGAAACTTCCCTCCGGCTCTTCGGGCCTTGCGAAGCTCTGTGTACTGCGAGCGCTGCTACTCGCAGCTGAGGAGGACCGTGGAGCTAGCGGCGAATTGGGAGAGCTCTTCGCTGCACTGCGCCGCTCGCAAGCGGCTTCGTTCTTCGCCTTCTGCCGTCCGGCGAGAGCTGAACTCCAGCGGTCAGTTGCAGCTCTGCCCAACAGCGTGTTCTCAGTTCCGCGGGCAAGCGCGCCCTCTTGCCTTGGCCCCGAGAGCAAAGTCCCGAGCGAGCACTCGACTCAGTGCAATGCACCCGGAAGGACGCTCTCGCTCGTCTTTCGAGGAGCGATTCCTAACAGCAGAAGCAGCAGAGGCACAAACTGCACGACGAGAGGGGACAACGTAGAACACGTCTCCTTCCTGGCACATTTGCGTGTGCGATACTTCCCTCCGGCTCTTCGGGCCTTGCGAAGCTCTGTGTACTGCGAGCGCTGCTACTCGCAGCTGAGGAGGACCGTGGAGCTAGCGGCGAATTGGGAGAGCTCTTCGCTGCACTGCGCCGCTCGCAAGCGGCTTCGTTCTTCGCCTTCTGCCGTCCGGCGAGAGCTGAACTCCAGCGGTCAGTTGCAGCTCTGCCCAACAGCGTGTTCTCAGTTCCGCGGGCAAGCGCGCCCTCTTGCCTTGGCCCCGAGAGCAAAGTCCCGAGCGAGCACTCGACTCAGTGCAATGCACCCGGAAGGACGCTCTCGCTCGTCTTTCGAGGAGCGATTCCTAACAGCAGAAGCAGCAGAGGCACAAACTGCACGACGAGAGGGGACAACGTAGAACACGTCTCTGTCCTGGCACATTTGCGTGTGCGATACTTCCCTCCGGCTCTTCGGGCCTTGCGAAGCTCTGTGTACTGCGAGCGCTGCTACTCGCAGCTGAGGAGGACCGTGGAGCTAGCGGCGAATTCGGAGAGCTCTTCGCTGCACTGCGCCGCTCGCAAGCGGCTTCGTTCTTCGCCTTCTGCCGTTCGGCGAGAGCTGAACTCCAGCGGTCAGTTGCAGCTCTGCCCAACAGCGTGTTCTCAGTTCCGCGGGCAAGCGCGCCCTCTTGCCTTGGCCCCGAGAGCAATGTCCCGAGCGAGCACTCGACTCAGTGCAATGCACCCGGAAGGACGCTCTCGCTCGTCTTTCGAGGAGCGATTCCTAACAGCAGAAGCAGCAGAGGCACAAACTGCACGACGAGAGGGGACAACGTAGAACACGTCTCTGTCCTGGCACATTTGCGTGTGCGATACTTCCCTCCGGCTCTTCGGGCCTTGCGAAGCTCTGTGTACTGCGAGCGCTGCTACTCGCAGCTGAGGAGGACCGTGGAGCTAGCGGCGAATTCGGAGAGCTCTTCGCTGCACTGCGCCGCTCGCAAGCGGCTTCGTTCTTCGCCTTCTGCCGTCCGGCGAGAGCTGAACTCCAGCGGTCAGTTGCAGCTCTGCCCAACAGCGTGTTCTCAGTTCCGCGGGCAAGCGCGCCCTCTTGCCTTGGCCCCGAGAGCAATGTCCCGAGCGAGCACTCGACTCAGTGCAATGCACCCGGAAGGACGCTCTCGCTCGTCTTTCGAGGAGCGATTCCTAACAGCAGAAGCAGCAGAGGCACAAACTGCACGACGAGAGGGGACAACGTAGAACACGTCTCTGTCCTGGCACATTTGCGTGTGCGATACTTCCCTCCGGCTCTTCGGGCCTTGCGAAGCTCTGTGTACTGCGAGCGCTGCTACTCGCAGCTGACGAGGACCGTGGAGCTAGCGGCGAATTGGGAGAGCTCTTCGCTGCACTGCGCCGCTCGCAAGCGGCTTCGTTCTTCGCCTTCTGCCGTCCGGCGAGAGCTGAACTCCAGCGGTCAGTTGCAGCTCTGCCCAACAGCGTGTTCTCAGTTCCGCGGGCAAGCGCGCCCTCTTGCCTTGGCCCCGAGAGCAAAGTCCCGAGCGAGCACTCGACTCAGTGCAATGCACCCGGAAGGACGCTCTCGCTCGTCTTTCGAGGAGCGATTCCTAACAGCAGAAGCAGCAGAGGCACAAACTGCACGACGAGAGGGGACAACGTAGAACACGTCTCTGTCCTGGCACATTTGCGTGTGCGATACTTCCCTCCGGCTCTTCGGGCCTTGCGAAGCTCTGTGTACTGCGAGCGCTGCTACTCGCAGCTGAGGAGGACCGTGGAGCTAGCGGCGAATTGGGAGAGCTCTTCGCTGCACTGCGCCGCTCGCAAGCGGCTTCGTTCTTCGCCTTCTGCCGTTCGGCGAGAGCTGAACTCCAGCGGTCAGTTGCAGCTCTGCCCAACAGCGTGTTCTCAGTTCCGCGGGCAAGCGCGCCCTCTTGCCTTGGCCCCGAGAGCAATGTCCCGAGCGAGCACTCGACTCAGTGCAATGCACCCGGAAGGACGCTCTCGCTCGTCTTTCGAGGAGCGATTCCTAACAGCAGAAGCAGCAGAGGCACAAACTGCACGACGAGAGGGGACAACGTAGAACACGTGTCTGTCCTGGCACATTTGCGTGTGCGAAACTTCCCTCCGGCTCTTCGGGCCTTGCGAAGCTCTGTGTACTGCGAGCGCTGCTACTCGCAGCTGAGGAGGACCGTGGAGCTAGCGGCGAATTGGGAGAGCTCTTCGCTGCACTGCGCCGCTCGCAAGCGGCTTCGTTCTTCGCCTTCTGCCGTCCGGCGAGAGCTGAACTCCAGCGGTCAGTTGCAGCTCTGCCCAACAGCGTGTTCTCAGTTCTGCGGGCAAGCGCGCCCTCTTGCCTTGGCCCCGAGAGCAAAGTCCCGAGCGAGCACTCGACTCAGTGCAATGCACCCGGAAGGACGCTCTCGCTCGTCTTTCGAGGAGCGATTCCTAACAGCAGAAGCAGCAGAGGCACAAACTGCACGACGAGAGGGGACAACGTAGAACACGTCTCTGTCCTGGCACATTTGCGTGTGCGAAACTTCCCTCCGGCTCTTCGGGCCTTGCGAAGCTCTGTGTACTGCGAGCGCTGCTACTCGCAGCTGAGGAGGACCGTGGAGCTAGCGGCGAATTCGGAGAGCTCTTCGCTGCACTGCGCCGCTCGCAAGCGGCTTCGTTCTTCGCCTTCTGCCGTCCGGCGAGAGCTGAACTCCAGCGGTCAGTTGCAGCTCTGCCCAACAGCGTGTTCTCAGTTCTGCGGGCAAGCGCGCCCTCTTGCCTTGGCCCCGAGAGCAAAGTCCCGAGCGAGCACTCGACTCAGTGCAATGCACCCGGAAGGACGCTCTCGCTCGTCTTTCGAGGAGCGATTCCTAACAGCAGAAGCAGCAGAGGCACAAACTGCACGACGAGAGGGGACAACGTAGAACACGTCTCTGTCCTGGCACATTTGCGTGTGCGAAACTTCCCTCCGGCTCTTCGGGCCTTGCGAAGCTCTGTGTACTGCGAGCGCTGCTACTCGCAGCTGAGGAGGACCGTGGAGCTAGCGGCGAATTGGGAGAGCTCTTCGCTGCACTGCGCCGCTCGCAAGCGGCTTCGTTCTTCGCCTTCTGCCGTCCGGCGAGAGCTGAACTCCAGCGGTCAGTTGCAGCTCTGCCCAACAGCGTGTTCTCAGTTCTGCGGGCAAGCGCGCCCTCTTGCCTTGGCCCCGAGAGCAAAGTCCCGAGCGAGCACTCGACTCAGTGCAATGCACCCGGAAGGACGCTCTCGCTCGTCTTTCGAGGAGCGATTCCTAACAGCAGAAGCAGCAGAGGCACAAACTGCACGACGAGAGGGGACAACGTAGAACACGTCTCTGTCCTGGCACATTTGCGTGTGCGAAACTTCCCTCCGGCTCTTCGGGCCTTGCGAAGCTCTGTGTACTGCGAGCGCTGCTACTCGCAGCTGAGGAGGACCGTGGAGCTAGCGGCGAATTGGGAGAGCTCTTCGCTGCACTGCGCCGCTCGCAAGCGGCTTCGTTCTTCGCCTTCTGCCGTCCGGCGAGAGCTGAACTCCAGCGGTCAGTTGCAGCTCTGCCCAACAGCGTGTTCTCAGTTCCGCGGGCAAGCGCGCCCTCTTGCCTTGGCCCCGAGAGCAAAGTCCCGAGCGAGCACTCGACTCAGTGCAATGCACCCGGAAGGACGCTCTCGCTCGTCTTTCGAGGAGCGATTCCTAACAGCAGAAGCAGCAGAGGCACAAACTGCACGACGAGAGGGGACAACGTAGAACACGTCTCTGTCCTGGCACATTTGCGTGTGCGAAACTTCCCTCCGGCTCTTCGGGCCTTGCGAAGCTCTGTGTACTGCGAGCGCTGCTACTCGCAGCTGAGGAGGACCGTGGAGCTAGCGGCGAATTGGGAGAGCTCTTCGCTGCACTGCGCCGCTCGCAAGCGGCTTCGTTCTTCGCCTTCTGCCGTCCGGCGAGAGCTGAACTCCAGCGGTCAGTTGCAGCTCTGCCCAACAGCGTGTTCTCAGTTCCGCGGGCAAGCGCGCCCTCTTGCCTTGGCCCCGAGAGCAAAGTCCCGAGCGAGCACTCGACTCAGTGCAATGCACCCGGAAGGACGCTCTCGCTCGTCTTTCGAGGAGCGATTCCTAACAGCAGAAGCAGCAGAGGCACAAACTGCACGACGAGAGGGGACAACGTAGAACACGTCTCTGTCCTGGCACATTTGCGTGTGCGAAACTTCCCTCCGGCTCTTCGGGCCTTGCGAAGCTCTGTGTACTGCGAGCGCTGCTACTCGCAGCTGAGGAGGACCGTGGAGCTAGCGGCGAATTGGGAGAGCTCTTCGCTGCACTGCGCCGCTCGCAAGCGGCTTCGTTCTTCGCCTTCTGCCGTCCGGCGAGAGCTGAACTCCAGCGGTCAGTTGCAGCTCTGCCCAACAGCGTGTTCTCAGTTCTGCGGGCAAGCGCGCCCTCTTGCCTTGGCCCCGAGAGCAAAGTGCCGAGCGAGCACTCGACTCAGTGCAATGCACCCGGAAGGACGCTCTCGCTCGTCTTTCGAGGAGCGATTCCTAACAGCAGAAGCAGCAGAGGCACAAACTGCACGACGAGAGGGGACAACGTAGAACACGTCTCTGTCCTGGCACATTTGCGTGTGCGAAACTTCCCTCCGGCTCTTCGGGCCTTGCGAAGCTCTGTGTACTGCGAGCGCTGCTACTCGCAGCTGAGGAGGACCGTGGAGCTAGCGGCGAATTCGGAGAGCTCTTCGCTGCACTGCGCCGCTCGCAAGCGGCTTCGTTCTTCGCCTTCTGCCGTCCGGCGAGAGCTGAACTCCAGCGGTCAGTTGCAGCTCTGCCCAACAGCGTGTTCTCAGTTCCGCGGGCAAGCGCGCCCTCTTGCCTTGGCCCCGAGAGCAAAGTCCCGAGCGAGCACTCGACTCAGTGCAATGCACCCGGAAGGACGCTCTCGCTCGTCTTTCGAGGAGCGATTCCTAACAGCAGAAGCAGCAGAGGCACAAACTGCACGACGAGAGGGGACAACGTAGAACACGTCTCTGTCCTGGCACATTTGCGTGTGCGAAACTTCCCTCCGGCTCTTCGGGCCTTGCGAAGCTCTGTGTACTGCGAGCGCTGCTACTCGCAGCTGAGGAGGACCGTGGAGCTAGCGGCGAATTCGGAGAGCTCTTCGCTGCACTGCGCCGCTCGCAAGCGGCTTCGTTCTTCGCCTTCTGCCGTCCGGCGAGAGCTGAACTCCAGCGGTCAGTTGCAGCTCTGCCCAACAGCGTGTTCTCAGTTCCGCGGGCAAGCGCGCCCTCTTGCCTTGGCCCCGAGAGCAAAGTCCCGAGCGAGCACTCGACTCAGTGCAATGCACCCGGAAGGACGCTCTCGCTCGTCTTTCGAGGAGCGATTCCTAACAGCAGAAGCAGCAGAGGCACAAACTGCACGACGAGAGGGGACAACGTAGAACACGTCTCTGTCCTGGCACATTTGCGTGTGCGAAACTTCCCTCCGGCTCTTCGGGCCTTGCGAAGCTCTGTGTACTGCGAGCGCTGCTACTCGCAGCTGAGGAGGACCGTGGAGCTAGCGGCGAATTGGGAGAGCTCTTCGCTGCACTGCGCCGCTCGCAAGCGGCTTCGTTCTTCGCCTTCTGCCGTCCGGCGAGAGCTGAACTCCAGCGGTCAGTTGCAGCTCTGCCCAACAGCGTGTTCTCAGTTCCGCGGGCAAGCGCGCCCTCTTGCCTTGGCCCCGAGAGCAAAGTCCCGAGCGAGCACTCGACTCAGTGCAATGCACCCGGAAGGACGCTCTCGCTCGTCTTTCGAGGAGCGATTCCTAACAGCAGAAGCAGCAGAGGCACAAACTGCACGACGAGAGGGGACAACGTAGAACACGTCTCTGTCCTGGCACATTTGCGTGTGCGATACTTCCCTCCGGCTCTTCGGGCCTTGCGAAGCTCTGTGTACTGCGAGCGCTGCTACTCGCAGCTGAGGAGGACCGTGGAGCTAGCGGCGAATTGGGAGAGCTCTTCGCTGCACTGCGCCGCTCGCAAGCGGCTTCGTTCTTCGCCTTCTGCCGTCCGGCGAGAGCTGAACTCCAGCGGTCAGTTGCAGCTCTGCCCAACAGCGTGTTCTCAGTTCCGCGGGCAAGCGCGCCCTCTTGCCTTGGCCCCGAGAGCAAAGTCCCGAGCGAGCACTCGACTCAGTGCAATGCACCCGGAAGGACGCTCTCGCTCGTCTTTCGAGGAGCGATTCCTAACAGCAGAAGCAGCAGAGGCACAAACTGCACGACGAGAGGGGACAACGTAGAACACGTCTCTGTCCTGGCACATTTGCGTGTGCGATACTTCCCTCCGGCTCTTCGGGCCTTGCGAAGCTCTATGTACTGCGAGCGCTGCTACTCGCAGCTGAGGAGGACCGTGGAGCTAGCGGCGAATTCGGAGAGCTCTTCGCTGCACTGCGCCGCTCGCAAGCGGCTTCGTTCTTCGCCTTCTGCCGTTCGGCGAGAGCTGAACTCCAGCGGTCAGTTGCAGCTCTGCCCAACAGCGTGTTCTCAGTTCCGCGGGCAAGCGCGCCCTCTTGCCTTGGCCCCGAGAGCAATGTCCCGAGCGAGCACTCGACTCAGTGCAATGCACCCGGAAGGACGCTCTCGCTCGTCTTTCGAGGAGCGATTCCTAACAGCAGAAGCAGCAGAGGCACAAACTGCACGACGAGAGGGGACAACGTAGAACACGTCTCTGTCCTGGCACATTTGCGTGTGCGAAACTTCCCTCCGGCTCTTCGGGCCTTGCGAAGCTCTGTGTACTGCGAGCGCTGCTACTCGCAGCTGACGAGGACCGTGGAGCTAGCGGCGAATTGGGAGAGCTCTTCGCTGCACTGCGCCGCTCGCAAGCGGCTTCGTTCTTCGCCTTCTGCCGTCCGGCGAGAGCTGAACTCCAGCGGTCAGTTGCAGCTCTGCCCAACAGCGTGTTCTCAGTTCCGCGGGCAAGCGCGCCCTCTTGCCTTGGCCCCGAGAGCAAAGTCCCGAGCGAGCACTCGACTCAGTGCAATGCACCCGGAAGGACGCTCTCGCTCGTCTTTCGAGGAGCGATTCCTAACAGCAGAAGCAGCAGAGGCACAAACTGCACGACGAGAGGGGACAACGTAGAACACGTCTCTGTCCTGGCACATTTGCGTGTGCGATACTTCCCTCCGGCTCTTCGGGCCTTGCGAAGCTCTGTGTACTGCGAGCGCTGCTACTCGCAGCTGAGGAGGACCGTGGAGCTAGCGGCGAATTGGGAGAGCTCTTCGCTGCACTGCGCCGCTCGCAAGCGGCTTCGTTCTTCGCCTTCTGCCGTCCGGCGAGAGCTGAACTCCAGCGGTCAGTTGCAGCTCTGCCCAACAGCGTGTTCTCAGTTCTGCGGGCAAGCACGCCCTCTTGCCTTGGCCCCGAGAGCAAAGTCCCGAGCGAGCACTCGACTCAGTGCAATGCACCCGGAAGGACGCTCTCGCTCGTCTTTCGAGGAGCGATTCCTAACAGCAGAAGCAGCAGAGGCACAAACTGCACGACGAGAGGGGACAACGTAGAACACGTCTCTGTCCTGGCACATTTGCGTGTGCGATACTTCCCTCCGGCTCTTCGGGCCTTGCGAAGCTCTGTGTACTGCGAGCGCTGCTACTCGCAGCTGACGAGGACCGTGGAGCTAGCGGCGAATTCGGAGAGCTCTTCGCTGCACTGCGCCGCTCGCAAGCGGCTTCGTTCTTCGCCTTCTGCCGTTCGGCGAGAGCTGAACTCCAGCGGTCAGTTGCAGCTCTGCCCAACAGCGTGTTCTCAGTTCCGCGGGCAAGCGCGCCCTCTTGCCTTGGCCCCGAGAGCAATGTCCCGAGCGAGCACTCGACTCAGTGCAATGCACCCGGAAGGACGCTCTCGCTCGTCTTTCGAGGAGCGATTCCTAACAGCAGAAGCAGCAGAGGCACAAACTGCACGACGAGAGGGGACAACGTAGAACACGTCTCTGTCCTGGCACATTTGCGTGTGCGATACTTCCCTCCGGCTCTTCGGGCCTTGCGAAGCTCTGTGTACTGCGAGCGCTGCTACTCGCAGCTGAGGAGGACCGTGGAGCTAGCGGCGAATTGGGAGAGCTCTTCGCTGCACTGCGCCGCTCGCAAGCGGCTTCGTTCTTCGCCTTCTGCCGTCCGGCGAGAGCTGAACTCCAGCGGTCAGTTGCAGCTCTGCCCAACAGCGTGTTCTCAGTTCCGCGGGCAAGCGCGCCCTCTTGCCTTGGCCCCGAGAGCAAAGTCCCGAGCGAGCACTCGACTCAGTGCAATGCACCCGGAAGGACGCTCTCGCTCGTCTTTCGAGGAGCGATTCCTAACAGCAGAAGCAGCAGAGGCACAAACTGCACGACGAGAGGGGACAACGTAGAACACGTCTCTGTCCTGGCACATTTGCGTGTGCGATACTTCCCTCCGGCTCTTCGGGCCTTGCGAAGCTCTGTGTACTGCGAGCGCTGCTACTCGCAGCTGAGGAGGACCGTGGAGCTAGCGGCGAATTGGGAGAGCTCTTCGCTGCACTGCGCCGCTCGCAAGCGGCTTCGTTCTTCGCCTTCTGCCGTTCGGCGAGAGCTGAACTCCAGCGGTCAGTTGCAGCTCTGCCCAACAGCGTGTTCTCAGTTCCGCGGGCAAGCGCGCCCTCTTGCCTTGGCCCCGAGAGCAATGTCCCGAGCGAGCACTCGACTCAGTGCAATGCACCCGGAAGGACGCTCTCGCTCGTCTTTCGAGGAGCGATTCCTAACAGCAGAAGCAGCAGAGGCACAAACTGCACGACGAGAGGGGACAACGTAGAACACGTCTCTGTCCTGGCACATTTGCGTGTGCGAAACTTCCCTCCGGCTCTTCGGGCCTTGCGAAGCTCTGTGTACTGCGAGCGCTGCTACTCGCAGCTGAGGAGGACCGTGGAGCTAGCGGCGAATTCGGAGAGCTCTTCGCTGCACTGCGCCGCTCGCAAGCGGCTTCGTTCTTCGCCTTCTGCCGTCCGGCGAGAGCTGAACTCCAGCGGTCAGTTGCAGCTCTGCCCAACAGCGTGTTCTCAGTTCCGCGGGCAAGCGCGCCCTCTTGCCTTGGCCCCGAGAGCAAAGTCCCGAGCGAGCACTCGACTCAGTGCAATGCACCCGGAAGGACGCTCTCGCTCGTCTTTCGAGGAGCGATTCCTAACAGCAGAAGCAGCAGAGGCACAAACTGCACGACGAGAGGGGACAACGTAGAACACGTCTCTGTCCTGGCACATTTGCGTGTGCGAAACTTCCCTCCGGCTCTTCGGGCCTTGCGAAGCTCTGTGTACTGCGAGCGCTGCTACTCGCAGCTGACGAGGACCGTGGAGCTAGCGGCGAATTCGGAGAGCTCTTCGCTGCACTGCGCCGCTCGCAAGCGGCTTCGTTCTTCGCCTTCTGCCGTCCGGCGAGAGCTGAACTCCAGCGGTCAGTTGCAGCTCTGCCCAACAGCGTGTTCTCAGTTCTGCGGGCAAGCGCGCCCTCTTGCCTTGGCCCCGAGAGCAAAGTCCCGAGCGAGCACTCGACTCAGTGCAATGCACCCGGAAGGACGCTCTCGCTCGTCTTTCGAGGAGCGATTCCTAACAGCAGAAGCAGCAGAGGCACAAACTGCACGACGAGAGGGGACAACGTAGAACACGTCTCTGTCCTGGCACATTTGCGTGTGCGATACTTCCCTCCGGCTCTTCGGGCCTTGCGAAGCTCTGTGTACTGCGAGCGCTGCTACTCGCAGCTGAGGAGGACCGTGGAGCTAGCGGCGAATTGGGAGAGCTCTTCGCTGCACTGCGCCGCTCGCAAGCGGCTTCGTTCTTCGCCTTCTGCCGTCCGGCGAGAGCTGAACTCCAGCGGTCAGTTGCAGCTCTGCCCAACAGCGTGTTCTCAGTTCCGCGGGCAAGCGCGCCCTCTTGCCTTGGCCCCGAGAGCAAAGTCCCGAGCGAGCACTCGACTCAGTGCAATGCACCCGGAAGGACGCTCTCGCTCGTCTTTCGAGGAGCGATTCCTAACAGCAGAAGCAGCAGAGGCACAAACTGCACGACGAGAGGGGACAACGTAGAACACGTCTCTGTCCTGGCACATTTGCGTGTGCGAAACTTCCCTCCGGCTCTTCGGGCCTTGCGAAGCTCTGTGTACTGCGAGCGCTGCTACTCGCAGCTGAGGAGGACCGTGGAGCTAGCGGCGAATTGGGAGAGCTCTTCGCTGCACTGCGCCGCTCGCAAGCGGCTTCGTTCTTCGCCTTCTGCCGTCCGGCGAGAGCTGAACTCCAGCGGTCAGTTGCAGCTCTGCCCAACAGCGTGTTCTCAGTTCCGCGGGCAAGCGCGCCCTCTTGCCTTGGCCCCGAGAGCAAAGTCCCGAGCGAGCACTCGACTCAGTGCAATGCACCCGGAAGGACGCTCTCGCTCGTCTTTCGAGGAGCGATTCCTAACAGCAGAAGCAGCAGAGGCACAAACTGCACGACGAGAGGGGACAACGTAGAACACGTCTCTGTCCTGGCACATTTGCGTGTGCGATACTTCCCTCCGGCTCTTCGGGCCTTGCGAAGCTCTGTGTACTGCGAGCGCTGCTACTCGCAGCTGAGGAGGACCGTGGAGCTAGCGGCGAATTGGGAGAGCTCTTCGCTGCACTGCGCCGCTCGCAAGCGGCTTCGTTCTTCGCCTTCTGCCGTCCGGCGAGAGCTGAACTCCAGCGGTCAGTTGCAGCTCTGCCCAACAGCGTGTTCTCAGTTCTGCGGGCAAGCGCGCCCTCTTGCCTTGGCCCCGAGAGCAAAGTCCCGAGCGAGCACTCGACTCAGTGCAATGCACCCGGAAGGACGCTCTCGCTCGTCTTTCGAGGAGCGATTCCTAACAGCAGAAGCAGCAGAGGCACAAACTGCACGACGAGAGGGGACAACGTAGAACACGTCTCTGTCCTGGCACATTTTCGTGTGCGAAACTTCCCTCCGGCTCTTCGGGCCTTGCGAAGCTCTGTGTACTGCGAGCGCTGCTACTCGCAGCTGACGAGGACCGTGGAGCTAGCGGCGAATTCGGAGAGCTCTTCGCTGCACTGCGCCGCTCGCAAGCGGCTTCGTTCTTCGCCTTCTGCCGTCCGGCGAGAGCTGAACTCCAGCGGTCAGTTGCAGCTCTGCCCAACAGCGTGTTCTCAGTTCCGCGGGCAAGCGCGCCCTCTTGCCTTGGCCCCGAGAGCAAAGTCCCGAGCGAGCACTCGACTCAGTGCAATGCACCCGGAAGGACGCTCTCGCTCGTCTTTCGAGGAGCGATTCCTAACAGCAGAAGCAGCAGAGGCACAAACTGCACGACGAGAGGGGACAACGTAGAACACGTCTCTGTCCTGGCACATTTGCGTGTGCGAAACTTCCCTCCGGCTCTTCGGGCCTTGCGAAGCTCTGTGTACTGCGAGCGCTGCTACTCGCAGCTGAGGAGGACCGTGGAGCTAGCGGCGAATTGGGAGAGCTCTTCGCTGCACTGCGCCGCTCGCAAGCGGCTTCGTTCTTCGCCTTCTGCCGTCCGGCGAGAGCTGAACTCCAGCGGTCAGTTGCAGCTCTGCCCAACAGCGTGTTCTCAGTTCTGCGGGCAAGCGCGCCCTCTTGCCTTGGCCCCGAGAGCAAAGTCCCGAGCGAGCACTCGACTCAGTGCAATGCACCCGGAAGGACGCTCTCGCTCGTCTTTCGAGGAGCGATTCCTAACAGCAGAAGCAGCAGAGGCACAAACTGCACGACGAGAGGGGACAACGTAGAACACGTCTCTGTCCTGGCACATTTGCGTGTGCGATACTTCCCTCCGGCTCTTCGGGCCTTGCGAAGCTCTGTGTACTGCGAGCGCTGCTACTCGCAGCTGAGGAGGACCGTGGAGCTAGCGGCGAATTGGGAGAGCTCTTCGCTGCACTGCGCCGCTCGCAAGCGGCTTCGTTCTTCGCCTTCTGCCGTCCGGCGAGAGCTGAACTCCAGCGGTCAGTTGCAGCTCTGCCCAACAGCGTGTTCTCAGTTCCGCGGGCAAGCGCGCCCTCTTGCCTTGGCCCCGAGAGCAAAGTCCCGAGCGAGCACTCGACTCAGTGCAATGCACCCGGAAGGACGCTCTCGCTCGTCTTTCGAGGAGCGATTCCTAACAGCAGAAGCAGCAGAGGCACAAACTGCACGACGAGAGGGGACAACGTAGAACACGTCTCTGTCCTGGCACATTTGCGTGTGCGAAACTTCCCTCCGGCTCTTCGGGCCTTGCGAAGCTCTGTGTACTGCGAGCGCTGCTACTCGCAGCTGAGGAGGACCGTGGAGCTAGCGGCGAATTGGGAGAGCTCTTCGCTGCACTGCGCCGCTCGCAAGCGGCTTCGTTCTTCGCCTTCTGCCGTTCGGCGAGAGCTGAACTCCAGCGGTCAGTTGCAGCTCTGCCCAACAGCGTGTTCTCAGTTCCGCGGGCAAGCGCGCCCTCTTGCCTTGGCCCCGAGAGCAATGTCCCGAGCGAGCACTCGACTCAGTGCAATGCACCCGGAAGGACGCTCTCGCTCGTCTTTCGAGGAGCGATTCCTAACAGCAGAAGCAGCAGAGGCACAAACTGCACGACGAGAGGGGACAACGTAGAACACGTCTCTGTCCTGGCACATTTGCGTGTGCGATACTTCCCTCCGGCTCTTCGGGCCTTGCGAAGCTCTGTGTACTGCGAGCGCTGCTACTCGCAGCTGACGAGGACCGTGGAGCTAGCGGCGAATTGGGAGAGCTCTTCGCTGCACTGCGCCGCTCGCAAGCGGCTTCGTTCTTCGCCTTCTGCCGTCCGGCGAGAGCTGAACTCCAGCGGTCAGTTGCAGCTCTGCCCAACAGCGTGTTCTCAGTTCCGCGGGCAAGCGCGCCCTCTTGCCTTGGCCCCGAGAGCAAAGTCCCGAGCGAGCACTCGACTCAGTGCAATGCACCCGGAAGGACGCTCTCGCTCGTCTTTCGAGGAGCGATTCCTAACAGCAGAAGCAGCAGAGGCACAAACTGCACGACGAGAGGGGACAACGTAGAACACGTCTCTGTCCTGGCACATTTGCGTGTGCGATACTTCCCTCCGGCTCTTCGGGCCTTGCGAAGCTCTGTGTACTGCGAGCGCTGCTACTCGCAGCTGAGGAGGACCGTGGAGCTAGCGGCGAATTCGGAGAGCTCTTCGCTGCACTGCGCCGCTCGCAAGCGGCTTCGTTCTTCGCCTTCTGCCGTCCGGCGAGAGCTGAACTCCAGCGGTCAGTTGCAGCTCTGCCCAACAGCGTGTTCTCAGTTCCGCGGGCAAGCGCGCCCTCTTGCCTTGGCCCCGAGAGCAATGTCCCGAGCGAGCACTCGACTCAGTGCAATGCACCCGGAAGGACGCTCTCGCTCGTCTTTCGAGGAGCGATTCCTAACAGCAGAAGCAGCAGAGGCACAAACTGCACGACGAGAGGGGACAACGTAGAACACGTCTCTGTCCTGGCACATTTGCGTGTGCGATACTTCCCTCCGGCTCTTCGGGCCTTGCGAAGCTCTATGTACTGCGAGCGCTGCTACTCGCAGCTGAGGAGGACCGTGGAGCTAGCGGCGAATTCGGAGAGCTCTTCGCTGCACTGCGCCGCTCGCAAGCGGCTTCGTTCTTCGCCTTCTGCCGTTCGGCGAGAGCTGAACTCCAGCGGTCAGTTGCAGCTCTGCCCAACAGCGTGTTCTCAGTTCCGCGGGCAAGCGCGCCCTCTTGCCTTGGCCCCGAGAGCAATGTCCCGAGCGAGCACTCGACTCAGTGCAATGCACCCGGAAGGACGCTCTCGCTCGTCTTTCGAGGAGCGATTCCTAACAGCAGAAGCAGCAGAGGCACAAACTGCACGACGAGAGGGGACAACGTAGAACACGTCTCTGTCCTGGCACATTTGCGTGTGCGATACTTCCCTCCGGCTCTTCGGGCCTTGCGAAGCTCTGTGTACTGCGAGCGCTGCTACTCGCAGCTGAGGAGGACCGTGGAGCTAGCGGCGAATTGGGAGAGCTCTTCGCTGCACTGCGCCGCTCGCAAGCGGCTTCGTTCTTCGCCTTCTGCCGTCCGGCGAGAGCTGAACTCCAGCGGTCAGTTGCAGCTCTGCCCAACAGCGTGTTCTCAGTTCCGCGGGCAAGCGCGCCCTCTTGCCTTGGCCCCGAGAGCAAAGTCCCGAGCGAGCACTCGACTCAGTGCAATGCACCCGGAAGGACGCTCTCGCTCGTCTTTCGAGGAGCGATTCCTAACAGCAGAAGCAGCAGAGGCACAAACTGCACGACGAGAGGGGACAACGTAGAACACGTCTCTGTCCTGGCACATTTGCGTGTGCGAAACTTCCCTCCGGCTCTTCGGGCCTTGCGAAGCTCTGTGTACTGCGAGCGCTGCTACTCGCAGCTGAGGAGGACCGTGGAGCTAGCGGCGAATTCGGAGAGCTCTTCGCTGCACTGCGCCGCTCGCAAGCGGCTTCGTTCTTCGCCTTCTGCCGTCCGGCGAGAGCTGAACTCCAGCGGTCAGTTGCAGCTCTGCCCAACAGCGTGTTCTCAGTTCCGCGGGCAAGCGCGCCCTCTTGCCTTGGCCCCGAGAGCAAAGTCCCGAGCGAGCACTCGACTCAGTGCAATGCACCCGGAAGGACGCTCTCGCTCGTCTTTCGAGGAGCGATTCCTAACAGCAGAAGCAGCAGAGGCACAAACTGCACGACGAGAGGGGACAACGTAGAACACGTCTCTGTCCTGGCACATTTGCGTGTGCGAAACTTCCCTCCGGCTCTTCGGGCCTTGCGAAGCTCTGTGTACTGCGAGCGCTGCTACTCGCAGCTGAGGAGGACCGTGGAGCTAGCGGCGAATTGGGAGAGCTCTTCGCTGCACTGCGCCGCTCGCAAGCGGCTTCGTTCTTCGCCTTCTGCCGTCCGGCGAGAGCTGAACTCCAGCGGTCAGTTGCAGCTCTGCCCAACAGCGTGTTCTCAGTTCCGCGGGCAAGCGCGCCCTCTTGCCTTGGCCCCGAGAGCAAAGTCCCGAGCGAGCACTCGACTCAGTGCAATGCACCCGGAAGGACGCTCTCGCTCGTCTTTCGAGGAGCGATTCCTAACAGCAGAAGCAGCAGAGGCACAAACTGCACGACGAGAGGGGACAACGTAGAACACGTCTCTGTCCTGGCACATTTGCGTGTGCGATACTTCCCTCCGGCTCTTCGGGCCTTGCGAAGCTCTGTGTACTGCGAGCGCTGCTACTCGCAGCTGAGGAGGACCGTGGAGCTAGCGGCGAATTGGGAGAGCTCTTCGCTGCACTGCGCCGCTCGCAAGCGGCTTCGTTCTTCGCCTTCTGCCGTCCGGCGAGAGCTGAACTCCAGCGGTCAGTTGCAGCTCTGCCCAACAGCGTGTTCTCAGTTCCGCGGGCAAGCGCGCCCTCTTGCCTTGGCCCCGAGAGCAAAGTCCCGAGCGAGCACTCGACTCAGTGCAATGCACCCGGAAGGACGCTCTCGCTCGTCTTTCGAGGAGCGATTCCTAACAGCAGAAGCAGCAGAGGCACAAACTGCACGACGAGAGGGGACAACGTAGAACACGTCTCTGTCCTGGCACATTTGCGTGTGCGAAACTTCCCTCCGGCTCTTCGGGCCTTGCGAAGCTCTGTGTACTGCGAGCGCTGCTACTCGCAGCTGAGGAGGACCGTGGAGCTAGCGGCGAATTCGGAGAGCTCTTCGCTGCACTGCGCCGCTCGCAAGCGGCTTCGTTCTTCGCCTTCTGCCGTCCGGCGAGAGCTGAACTCCAGCGGTCAGTTGCAGCTCTGCCCAACAGCGTGTTCTCAGTTCCGCGGGCAAGCGCGCCCTCTTGCCTTGGCCCCGAGAGCAAAGTCCCGAGCGAGCACTCGACTCAGTGCAATGCACCCGGAAGGACGCTCTCGCTCGTCTTTCGAGGAGCGATTCCTAACAGCAGAAGCAGCAGAGGCACAAACTGCACGACGAGAGGGGACAACGTAGAACACGTCTCTGTCCTGGCACATTTGCGTGTGCGAAACTTCCCTCCGGCTCTTCGGGCCTTGCGAAGCTCTGTGTACTGCGAGCGCTGCTACTCGCAGCTGAGGAGGACCGTGGAGCTAGCGGCGAATTGGGAGAGCTCTTCGCTGCACTGCGCCGCTCGCAAGCGGCTTCGTTCTTCGCCTTCTGCCGTCCGGCGAGAGCTGAACTCCAGCGGTCAGTTGCAGCTCTGCCCAACAGCGTGTTCTCAGTTCTGCGGGCAAGCGCGCCCTCTTGCCTTGGCCCCGAGAGCAAAGTCCCGAGCGAGCACTCGACTCAGTGCAATGCACCCGGAAGGACGCTCTCGCTCGTCTTTCGAGGAGCGATTCCTAACAGCAGAAGCAGCAGAGGCACAAACTGCACGACGAGAGGGGACAACGTAGAACACGTCTCTGTCCTGGCACATTTGCGTGTGCGATACTTCCCTCCGGCTCTTCGGGCCTTGCGAAGCTCTGTGTACTGCGAGCGCTGCTACTCGCAGCTGAGGAGGACCGTGGAGCTAGCGGCGAATTGGGAGAGCTCTTCGCTGCACTGCGCCGCTCGCAAGCGGCTTCGTTCTTCGCCTTCTGCCGTCCGGCGAGAGCTGAACTCCAGCGGTCAGTTGCAGCTCTGCCCAACAGCGTGTTCTCAGTTCCGCGGGCAAGCGCGCCCTCTTGCCTTGGCCCCGAGAGCAAAGTCCCGAGCGAGCACTCGACTCAGTGCAATGCACCCGGAAGGACGCTCTCGCTCGTCTTTCGAGGAGCGATTCCTAACAGCAGAAGCAGCAGAGGCACAAACTGCACGACGAGAGGGGACAACGTAGAACACGTCTCTGTCCTGGCACATTTGCGTGTGCGAAACTTCCCTCCGGCTCTTCGGGCCTTGCGAAGCTCTGTGTACTGCGAGCGCTGCTACTCGCAGCTGACGAGGACCGTGGAGCTAGCGGCGAATTCGGAGAGCTCTTCGCTGCACTGCGCCGCTCGCAAGCGGCTTCGTTCTTCGCCTTCTGCCGTCCGGCGAGAGCTGAACTCCAGCGGTCAGTTGCAGCTCTGCCCAACAGCGTGTTCTCAGTTCCGCGGGCAAGCGCGCCCTCTTGCCTTGGCCCCGAGAGCAAAGTCCCGAGCGAGCACTCGACTCAGTGCAATGCACCCGGAAGGACGCTCTCGCTCGTCTTTCGAGGAGCGATTCCTAACAGCAGAAGCAGCAGAGGCACAAACTGCACGACGAGAGGGGACAACGTAGAACACGTCTCTGTCCTGGCACATTTGCGTGTGCGATACTTCCCTCCGGCTCTTCGGGCCTTGCGAAGCTCTGTGTACTGCGAGCGCTGCTACTCGCAGCTGACGAGGACCGTGGAGCTAGCGGCGAATTCGGAGAGCTCTTCGCTGCACTGCGCCGCTCGCAAGCGGCTTCGTTCTTCGCCTTCTGCCGTCCGGCGAGAGCTGAACTCCAGCGGTCAGTTGCAGCTCTGCCCAACAGCGTGTTCTCAGTTCCGCGGGCAAGCGCGCCCTCTTGCCTTGGCCCCGAGAGCAAAGTCCCGAGCGAGCACTCGACTCAGTGCAATGCACCCGGAAGGACGCTCTCGCTCGTCTTTCGAGGAGCGATTCCTAACAGCAGAAGCAGCAGAGGCACAAACTGCACGACGAGAGGGGACAACGTAGAACACGTCTCTGTCCTGGCACATTTGCGTGTGCGATACTTCCCTCCGGCTCTTCGGGCCTTGCGAAGCTCTGTGTACTGCGAGCGCTGCTACTCGCAGCTGACGAGGACCGTGGAGCTAGCGGCGAATTCGGAGAGCTCTTCGCTGCACTGCGCCGCTCGCAAGCGGCTTCGTTCTTCGCCTTCTGCCGTCCGGCGAGAGCTGAACTCCAGCGGTCAGTTGCAGCTCTGCCCAACAGCGTGTTCTCAGTTCCGCGGGCAAGCGCGCCCTCTTGCCTTGGCCCCGAGAGCAATGTCCCGAGCGAGCACTCGACTCAGTGCAATGCACCCGGAAGGACGCTCTCGCTCGTCTTTCGAGGAGCGATTCCTAACAGCAGAAGCAGCAGAGGCACAAACTGCACGACGAGAGGGGACAACGTAGAACACGTCTCTGTCCTGGCACATTTGCGTGTGCGATACTTCCCTCCGGCTCTTCGGGCCTTGCGAAGCTCTGTGTACTGCGAGCGCTGCTACTCGCAGCTGAGGAGGACCGTGGAGCTAGCGGCGAATTGGGAGAGCTCTTCGCTGCACTGCGCCGCTCGCAAGCGGCTTCGTTCTTCGCCTTCTGCCGTCCGGCGAGAGCTGAACTCCAGCGGTCAGTTGCAGCTCTGCCCAACAGCGTGTTCTCAGTTCCGCGGGCAAGCGCGCCCTCTTGCCTTGGCCCCGAGAGCAAAGTCCCGAGCGAGCACTCGACTCAGTGCAATGCACCCGGAAGGACGCTCTCGCTCGTCTTTCGAGGAGCGATTCCTAACAGCAGAAGCAGCAGAGGCACAAACTGCACGACGAGAGGGGACAACGTAGAACACGTCTCTGTCCTGGCACATTTGCGTGTGCGAAACTTCCCTCCGGCTCTTCGGGCCTTGCGAAGCTCTGTGTACTGCGAGCGCTGCTACTCGCAGCTGAGGAGGACCGTGGAGCTAGCGGCGAATTGGGAGAGCTCTTCGCTGCACTGCGCCGCTCGCAAGCGGCTTCGTTCTTCGCCTTCTGCCGTCCGGCGAGAGCTGAACTCCAGCGGTCAGTTGCAGCTCTGCCCAACAGCGTGTTCTCAGTTCCGCGGGCAAGCGCGCCCTCTTGCCTTGGCCCCGAGAGCAAAGTCCCGAGCGAGCACTCGACTCAGTGCAATGCACCCGGAAGGACGCTCTCGCTCGTCTTTCGAGGAGCGATTCCTAACAGCAGAAGCAGCAGAGGCACAAACTGCACGACGAGAGGGGACAACGTAGAACACGTCTCTGTCCTGGCACATTTGCGTGTGCGAAACTTCCCTCCGGCTCTTCGGGCCTTGCGAAGCTCTGTGTACTGCGAGCGCTGCTACTCGCAGCTGAGGAGGACCGTGGAGCTAGCGGCGAATTGGGAGAGCTCTTCGCTGCACTGCGCCGCTCGCAAGCGGCTTCGTTCTTCGCCTTCTGCCGTCCGGCGAGAGCTGAACTCCAGCGGTCAGTTGCAGCTCTGCCCAACAGCGTGTTCTCAGTTCTGCGGGCAAGCGCGCCCTCTTGCCTTGGCCCCGAGAGCAAAGTCCCGAGCGAGCACTCGACTCAGTGCAATGCACCCGGAAGGACGCTCTCGCTCGTCTTTCGAGGAGCGATTCCTAACAGCAGAAGCAGCAGAGGCACAAACTGCACGACGAGAGGGGACAACGTAGAACACGTCTCTGTCCTGGCACATTTGCGTGTGCGAAACTTCCCTCCGGCTCTTCGGGCCTTGCGAAGCTCTGTGTACTGTGAGCGCTGCTACTCGCAGCTGAGGAGGACCGTGGAGCTAGCGGCGAATTGGGAGAGCTCTTCGCTGCACTGCGCCGCTCGCAAGCGGCTTCGTTCTTCGCCTTCTGCCGTCCGGCGAGAGCTGAACTCCAGCGGTCAGTTGCAGCTCTGCCCAACAGCGTGTTCTCAGTTCTGCGGGCAAGCGCGCCCTCTTGCCTTGGCCCCGAGAGCAAAGTCCCGAGCGAGCACTCGACTCAGTGCAATGCACCCGGAAGGACGCTCTCGCTCGTCTTTCGAGGAGCGATTCCTAACAGCAGAAGCAGCAGAGGCACAAACTGCACGACGAGAGGGGACAACGTAGAACACGTCTCTGTCCTGGCACATTTGCGTGTGCGAAACTTCCCTCCGGCTCTTCGGGCCTTGCGAAGCTCTGTGTACTGCGAGCGCTGCTACTCGCAGCTGAGGAGGACCGTGGAGCTAGCGGCGAATTGGGAGAGCTCTTCGCTGCACTGCGCCACTCGCAAGCGGCTTCGTTCTTCGCCTTCTGCCGTCCGGCGAGAGCTGAACTCCAGCGGTCAGTTGCAGCTCTGCCCAACAGCGTGTTCTCAGTTCTGCGGGCAAGCGCGCCCTCTTGCCTTGGCCCCGAGAGCAAAGTCCCGAGCGAGCACTCGACTCAGTGCAATGCACCCGGAAGGACGCTCTCGCTCGTCTTTCGAGGAGCGATTCCTAACAGCAGAAGCAGCAGAGGCACAAACTGCACGACGAGAGGGGACAACGTAGAACACGTCTCTGTCCTGGCACATTTGCGTGTGCGAAACTTCCCTCCGGCTCTTCGGGCCTTGCGAAGCTCTGTGTACTGCGAGCGCTGCTACTCGCAGCTGAGGAGGACCGTGGAGCTAGCGGCGAATTGGGAGAGCTCTTCGCTGCACTGCGCCGCTCGCAAGCGGCTTCGTTCTTCGCCTTCTGCCGTCCGGCGAGAGCTGAACTCCAGCGGTCAGTTGCAGCTCTGCCCAACAGCGTGTTCTCAGTTCCGCGGGCAAGCGCGCCCTCTTGCCTTGGCCCCGAGAGCAAAGTCCCGAGCGAGCACTCGACTCAGTGCAATGCACCCGGAAGGACGCTCTCGCTCGTCTTTCGAGGAGCGATTCCTAACAGCAGAAGCAGCAGAGGCACAAACTGCACGACGAGAGGGGACAACGTAGAACACGTCTCTGTCCTGGCACATTTGCGTGTGCGATACTTCCCTCCGGCTCTTCGGGCCTTGCGAAGCTCTGTGTACTGCGAGCGCTGCTACTCGCAGCTGACGAGGACCGTGGAGCTAGCGGCGAATTCGGAGAGCTCTTCGCTGCACTGCGCCGCTCGCAAGCGGCTTCGTTCTTCGCCTTCTGCCGTCCGGCGAGAGCTGAACTCCAGCGGTCAGTTGCAGCTCTGCCCAACAGCGTGTTCTCAGTTCCGCGGGCAAGCGCGCCCTCTTGCCTTGGCCCCGAGAGCAATGTCCCGAGCGAGCACTCGACTCAGTGCAATGCACCCGGAAGGACGCTCTCGCTCGTCTTTCGAGGAGCGATTCCTAACAGCAGAAGCAGCAGAGGCACAAACTGCACGACGAGAGGGGACAACGTAGAACACGTCTCTGTCCTGGCACATTTGCGTGTGCGATACTTCCCTCCGGCTCTTCGGGCCTTGCGAAGCTCTGTGTACTGCGAGCGCTGCTACTCGCAGCTCACGAGGACCGTGGAGCTAGCGGCGAATTCGGAGAGCTCTTCGCTGCACTGCGCCGCTCGCAAGCGGCTTCGTTCTTCGCCTTCTGCCGTCCGGCGAGAGCTGAACTCCAGCGGTCAGTTGCAGCTCTGCCCAACAGCGTGTTCTCAGTTCCGCGGGCAAGCGCGCCCTCTTGCCTTGGCCCCGAGAGCAATGTCCCGAGCGAGCACTCGACTCAGTGCAATGCACCCGGAAGGACGCTCTCGCTCGTCTTTCGAGGAGCGATTCCTAACAGCAGAAGCAGCAGAGGCACAAACTGCACGACGAGAGGGGACAACGTAGAACACGTCTCTGTCCTGGCACATTTGCGTGTGCGATACTTCCCTTCCGGCTCTTCGGGCCTTGCGAAGCTCTGTGTACTGCGAGCGCTGCTACTCGCAGCTGAGGAGGACCGTGGAGCTAGCGGCGAATTCGGAGAGCTCTTCGCTGCACTGCGCCGCTCGCAAGCGGCTTCGTTCTTCGCCTTCTGCCGTCCGGCGAGAGCTGAACTCCAGCGGTCAGTTGCAGCTCTGCCCAACAGCGTGTTCTCAGTTCCGCGGGCAAGCGCGCCCTCTTGCCTTGGCCCCGAGAGCAAAGTCCCGAGCGAGCACTCGACTCAGTGCAATGCACCCGGAAGGACGCTCTCGCTCGTCTTTCGAGGAGCGATTCCTAACAGCAGAAGCAGCAGAGGCACAAACTGCACGACGAGAGGGGACAACGTAGAACACGTCTCTGTCCTGGCACATTTGCGTGTGCGATACTTCCCTCCGGCTCTTCGGGCCTTGCGAAGCTCTGTGTACTGCGAGCGCTGCTACTCGCAGCTGAGGAGGACCGTGGAGCTAGCGGCGAATTGGGAGAGCTCTTCGCTGCACTGCGCCGCTCGCAAGCGGCTTCGTTCTTCGCCTTCTGCCGTCCGGCGAGAGCTGAACTCCAGCGGTCAGTTGCAGCTCTGCCCAACAGCGTGTTCTCAGTTCCGCGGGCAAGCGCGCCCTCTTGCCTTGGCCCCGAGAGCAATGTCCCGAGCGAGCACTCGACTCAGTGCAATGCACCCGGAAGGACGCTCTCGCTCGTCTTTCGAGGAGCGATTCCTAACAGCAGAAGCAGCAGAGGCACAAACTGCACGACGAGAGGGGACAACGTAGAACACGTCTCTGTCCTGGCACATTTGCGTGTGCGATACTTCCCTCCGGCTCTTCGGGCCTTGCGAAGCTCTGTGTACTGCGAGCGCTGCTACTCGCAGCTGAGGAGGACCGTGGAGCTAGCGGCGAATTGGGAGAGCTCTTCGCTGCACTGCGCCGCTCGCAAGCGGCTTCGTTCTTCGCCTTCTGCCGTCCGGCGAGAGCTGAACTCCAGCGGTCAGTTGCAGCTCTGCCCAACAGCGTGTTCTCAGTTCCGCGGGCAAGCGCGCCCTCTTGCCTTGGCCCCGAGAGCAAAGTCCCGAGCGAGCACTCGACTCAGTGCAATGCACCCGGAAGGACGCTCTCGCTCGTCTTTCGAGGAGCGATTCCTAACAGCAGAAGCAGCAGAGGCACAAACTGCACGACGAGAGGGGACAACGTAGAACACGTCTCTGTCCTGGCACATTTGCGTGTGCGAAACTTCCCTCCGGCTCTTCGGGCCTTGCGAAGCTCTGTGTACTGCGAGCGCTGCTACTCGCAGCTGAGGAGGACCGTGGAGCTAGCGGCGAATTGGGAGAGCTCTTCGCTGCACTGCGCCGCTCGCAAGCGGCTTCGTTCTTCGCCTTCTGCCGTCCGGCGAGAGCTGAACTCCAGCGGTCAGTTGCAGCTCTGCCCAACAGCGTGTTCTCAGTTCCGCGGGCAAGCGCGCCCTCTTGCCTTGGCCCCGAGAGCAAAGTCCCGAGCGAGCACTCGACTCAGTGCAATGCACCCGGAAGGACGCTCTCGCTCGTCTTTCGAGGAGCGATTCCTAACAGCAGAAGCAGCAGAGGCACAAACTGCACGACGAGAGGGGACAACGTAGAACACGTCTCTGTCCTGGCACATTTGCGTGTGCGAAACTTCCCTCCGGCTCTTCGGGCCTTGCGAAGCTCTGTGTACTGCGAGCGCTGCTACTCGCAGCTGAGGAGGACCGTGGAGCTAGCGGCGAATTGGGAGAGCTCTTCGCTGCACTGCGCCGCTCGCAAGCGGCTTCGTTCTTCGCCTTCTGCCGTCCGGCGAGAGCTGAACTCCAGCGGTCAGTTGCAGCTCTGCCCAACAGCGTGTTCTCAGTTCTGCGGGCAAGCGCGCCCTCTTGCCTTGGCCCCGAGAGCAAAGTCCCGAGCGAGCACTCGACTCAGTGCAATGCACCCGGAAGGACGCTCTCGCTCGTCTTTCGAGGAGCGATTCCTAACAGCAGAAGCAGCAGAGGCACAAACTGCACGACGAGAGGGGACAACGTAGAACACGTCTCTGTCCTGGCACATTTGCGTGTGCGATACTTCCCTCCGGCTCTTCGGGCCTTGCGAAGCTCTGTGTACA
>NW_028275919.1:0-43682 GCF_052056855.1 Sturnus vulgaris
AGTGCAAAGTCCCGAGCGAGCACTCGACTCAGTGCAATGCACCCGGAAGGACGCTCTCGCTCGCCTTTCAAGGAGCGATTCCTAACTGCAGAAGCAGCAGAGGCACAAACTGCATGACGAGAAGGGACAACGTAGAACACGTCTCTGTCCTGGCACATTTTCGTGTGCGATACTTCCCTCCGGGTCTTCGGGCCTTGCGAAGCCCTGTGTACTGCGAGCGCTGCTACTCGCAGCTGAGAAGGACCGTGGAGCTAGCGGCGAATTCGGAGAGCTCTTCGCTGCACTGCGCCGCTCGCAAGCGGCTTCGTTCTTCGCCTTCTGCCGTCCGGCGAGAGCTGAACTCCAGCGGTCAGTTGCAGCTCTGCCCAACAGCGTGTTCTCAGTTCTGCGGGCAAGCACGCCCTCTTGCCTTGGCCCCGAGAGCAAAGTCCCGAGCGAGCACTCGACTCAGTGCAATGCACCCGGAAGGACGCTCTCGCTCGTCTTTCAAGGAGCGATTCCTAACAGCAGAAGCAGCAGAGGCACAAACTGCATGACGAGAAGGGACAACGTAGAACACGTCTCTGTCCTGGCACATTTCCGTGTGCGATACTTCCCTCCCGGTCTTCGGGCCTTGCGAAGCCCTGTGTACTGCGAGCGCTGCTACTCGCAGCTGAGAAGGACCGTGGAGCTAGCGGCGAATTCGGAGAGCTCTTCGCTGCACTGCGCCGCTCGCAAGCGGCTTCGTTCTTCGCCTTCTGCCGTCCGGCGAGAGCTGAACTCCAGCGGTCAGTTGCAGCTCTGCCCAACAGCGTGTTCTCAGTTCTGCGGGCAAGCACGCCCTCTTGCCTTGGCCCCGAGAGCAAAGTCCCGAGCGAGCACTCGACTCAGTGCAATGCACCCGGAAGGACGCTCTCGCTCGTCTTTCAAGGAGCGATTCCTAACAGCACAAGCAGCAGAGGCACAAACTGCATGACGAGAAGGGACAACGTAGAACACGTCTCTGTCCTGGCACATTTTCGTGTGCGATACTTCCCTCCGGGTCTTCGGGCCTTGCGAAGCCCTGTGTACTGCGAGCGCTGCTACTCGCAGCTGAGAAGGACCGTGGAGCTAGCGGCGAATTCGGAGAGCTCTTCGCTGCACTGCGCCGCTCGCAAGCGGCTTCGTTCTTCGCCTTCTGCCGTCCGGCGAGAGCTGAACTCCAGCGGTCAGTTGCAGCTCTGCCCAACAGCGTGTTCTCAGTTCTGCGGGCAAGCACGCCCTCTTGCCTTGGCCCCGAGAGCAAAGTCCCGAGCGAGCACTCGACTCAGTGCAATGCACCCGGAAGGACGCTCTCGCTCGTCTTTCAAGGAGCGATTCCTAACAGCAGAAGCAGCAGAGGCACAAACTGCATGACGAGAAGGGACAACGTAGAACACGTCTCTGTCCTGGCACATTTCCGTGTGCGATACTTCCCTCCGGGTCTTCGGGCCTTGCGAAGCCCTGTGTACTGCGAGCGCTGCTACTCGCAGCTGAGAAGGACCGTGGAGCTAGCGGCGAATTCGGAGAGCTCTTCGCTGCACTGCGCCGCTCGCAAGCGGCTTCGTTCTTCGCCTTCTGCCGTCCGGCGAGAGCTGAACTCCAGCGGTCAGTTGCAGCTCTGCCCAACAGCGTGTTCTCAGTTCTGCGGGCAAGCACGCCCTCTTGCCTTGGCCCCGAGAGCAAAGTCCCGAGCGAGCACTCGACTCAGTGCAATGCACCCGGAAGGACGCTCTCGCTCGCCTTTCAAGGAGCGATTCCTAACAGCAGAAGCAGCAGAGGCACAAACTGCATGACGAGAAGGGACAACGTAGAACACGTCTCTGTCCTGGCACATTTTCGTGTGCGATACTTCCCTCCGGGTCTTCGGGCCTTGCGAAGCTCTGTGTACTGCGAGCGCTGCTACTCGCAGCTGAGAAGGACCGTGGAGCTAGCGGCGAATTCGGAGAGCTCTTCGCTGCACTGCGCCGCTCGCAAGCGGCTTCGTTCTTCGCCTTCTGCCGTCCGGCGAGAGCTGAACTCCAGCGGTCAGTTGCAGCTCTGCCCAACAGCGTGTTCTCAGTTCTGCGGGCAAGCACGCCCTCTTGCCTTGGCCCCGAGAGCAAAGCCCCGAGCGAGCACTCGACTCAGTGCAATGCACCCGGAAGGACGCTCTCGCTCGTCTTTCAAGGAGCGATTCCTAACAGCAGAAGCAGCAGAGGCACAAACTGCATGACGAGAAGGGACAACGTAGAACACGTCTCTGTCCTGGCACATTTTCGTGTGCGATACTTCCCTCCGGGTCTTCGGGCCTTGCGAAGCCCTGTGTACTGCGAGCGCTGCTACTCGCAGCTGAGAAGGACCGTGGAGCTAGCGGCGAATTCGGAGAGCTCTTCGCTGCACTGCGCCGCTCGCAAGCGGCTTCGTTCTTCGCCTTCTGCCGTCCGGCGAGAGCTGAACTCCAGCGGTCAGTTGCAGCTCTGCCCAACAGCGTGTTCTCAGTTCTGCGGGCAAGCACGCCCTCTTGCCTTGGCCCCGAGAGCAAAGTCCCGAGCGAGCACTCGACTCAGTGCAATGCACCCGGAAGGACGCTCTCGCTCGCCTTTCAAGGAGCGATTCCTAACAGCAGAAGCAGCAGAGGCACAAACTGCATGACGAGAAGGGACAACGTAGAACACGTCTCTGTCCTGGCACATTTCCGTGTGCCATACTTCCCTCCGGGTCTTCGGGCCTTGCGAAGCCCTGTGTACTGCGAGCGCTGCTACTCGCAGCTGAGAAGGACCGTGGAGCTAGCGGCGAATTCGGAGAGCTCTTCGCTGCACTGCGCCGCTCGCAAGCGGCTTCGTTCTTCGCCTTCTGCCGTCCGGCGAGAGCTGAACTCCAGCGGTCAGTTGCAGCTCTGCCCAACAGCGTGTTCTCAGTTCTGCGGGCAAGCACGCCCTCTTGCCTTGGCCCCGAGTGCAAAGTCCCGAGCGAGCACTCGACTCAGTGCAATGCACCCGGAAGGACGCTCTCGCTCGTCTTTCAAGGAGCGATTCCTAACAGCAGAAGCAGCAGAGGCACAAACTGCATGACGAGAAGGGACAACGTAGAACACGTCTCTGTCCTGGCACATTTTCGTGTGCGATACTTCCCTCCGGGTCTTCGGGCCTTGCGAAGCCCTGTGTACTGCGAGCGCTGCTACTCGCAGCTGAGAAGGACCGTGGAGCTAGCGGCGAATTCGGAGAGCTCTTCGCTGCACTGCGCCGCTCGCAAGCGGCTTCGTTCTTCGCCTTCTGCCGTCCGGCGAGAGCTGAACTCCAGCGGTCAGTTGCAGCTCTGCCCAACAGCGTGTTCTCAGTTCTGCGGGCAAGCACGCCCTCTTGCCTTGGCCCCGAGAGCAAAGTCCCGAGCGAGCACTCGACTCAGTGCAATGCACCCGGAAGGACGCTCTCGCTCGTCTTTCAAGGAGCGATTCCTAACAGCAGAAGCAGCAGAGGCACAAACTGCATGACGAGAAGGGACAACGTAGAACACGTCTCTGTCCTGGCACATTTTCGTGTGCGATACTTCCCTCCGGGTCTTCGGGCCTTGCGAAGCCCTGTGTACTGCGAGCGCTGCTACTCGCAGCTGAGAAGGACCGTGGAGCTAGCGGCGAATTCGGAGAGCTCTTCGCTGCACTGCGCCGCTCGCAAGCGGCTTCGTTCTTCGCCTTCTGCCGTCCGGCGAGAGCTGAACTCCAGCGGTCAGTTGCAGCTCTGCCCAACAGCGTGTTCTCAGTTCTGCGGGCAAGCACGCCCTCTTGCCTTGGCCCCGAGAGCAAAGTCCCGAGCGAGCACTCGACTCAGTGCAATGCACCCGGAAGGACGCTCTCGCTCGTCTTTCAAGGAGCGATTACCTACAGCAAAAGCAGCAGAGGCACAAACTGCATGACGAGAAGGGACAACGTAGAACACGTCTCTGTCCTGGCACATTTTCGTGTGCGATACTTCCCTCCGGGTCTTCGGGCCTTGCGAAGCTCTGTGTACTGCGAGCGCTGCTACTCGCAGCTGAGAAGGACCGTGGAGCTAGCGGCGAATTCGGAGAGCTCTTCGCTGCACTGCGCCGCTCGCAAGCGGCTTCGTTCTTCGCCTTCTGCCGTCCGGCGAGAGCTGAACTCCAGCGGTCAGTTGCAGCTCTGCCCAACAGCGTGTTCTCAGTTCTGCGGGCAAGCACGCCCTCTTGCCTTGGCCCCGAGTGCAAAGACCCGAGCGAGCACTCGACTCAGTGCAATGCACCCGGAAGGACGCTCTCGCTCGTCTTTCAAGGAGCGATTCCTAACAGCAGAAGCAGCAGAGGCACAAACTGCATGACGAGAAGGGACAACGTAGAACACGTCTCTGTCCTGGCACATTTTCGTGTGCGATACTTCCCTCCGGGTCTTCGGGCCTTGCGAAGCTCTGTGTACTGCGAGCGCTGCTACTCGCAGCTGAGAAGGACCGTGGAGCTAGCGGCGAATTCGGAGAGCTCTTCGCTGCACTGCGCCGCTCGCAAGCGGCTTCGTTCTTCGCCTTCTGCCGTCCGGCGACAGCTGAACTCCAGCGGTCAGTTGCAGCTCTGCCCAACAGCGTGTTCTCAGTTCTGCGGGCAAGCACGCCCTCTTGCCTTGGCCCCGAGTGCAAAGTCCCGAGCGAGCACTCGACTCAGTGCAATGCACCCGGAAGGACGCTCTCGCTCGTCTTTCAAGGAGCGATTCCTAACAGCAGAAGCAGCAGAGGCACAAACTGCATGACGAGAAGGGACAACGTAGAACACGTCTCTGTCCTGGCACATTTTCGTGTGCGATACTTCCCTCCGGGTCTTCGGGCCTTGCGAAGCTCTGTGTACTGCGAGCGCTGCTACTCGCAGCTGAGAAGGACCGTGGAGCTAGCGGCGAATTCGGAGAGCTCTTCGCTGCACTGCGCCGCTCGCAAGCGGCTTCGTTCTTCGCCTTCTGCCGTCCGGCGAGAGCTGAACTCCAGCGGTCAGTTGCAGCTCTGCCCAACAGCGTGTTCTCAGTTCTGCGGGCAAGCACGCCCTCTTGCCTTGGCCCCGAGTGCAAAGACCCGAGCGAGCACTCGACTCAGTGCAATGCACCCGGAAGGACGCTCTCGCTCGTCTTTCAAGGAGCGATTCCTAACAGCAGAAGCAGCAGAGGCACAAACTGCATGACGAGAAGGGACAACGTAGAACACGTCTCTGTCCTGGCACATTTTCGTGTGCGATACTTCCCTCCGGGTCTTCGGGCCTTGCGAAGCCCTGTGTACTGCGAGCGCTGCTACTCGCAGCTGAGAAGGACCGTGGAGCTAGCGGCGAATTCGGAGAGCTCTTCGCTGCACTGCGCCGCTCGCAAGCGGCTTCGTTCTTCGCCTTCTGCCGTCCGGCGAGAGCTGAACTCCAGCGGTCAGTTGCAGCTCTGCCCAACAGCGTGTTCTCAGTTCTGCGGGCAAGCACGCCCTCTTGCCTTGGCCCCGAGAGCAAAGTCCCGAGCGAGCACTCGACTCAGTGCAATGCACCCGGAAGGACGCTCTCGCTCGTCTTTCAAGGAGCGATTACCTACAGCAAAAGCAGCAGAGGCACAAACTGCATGACGAGAAGGGACAACGTAGAACACGTCTCTGTCCTGGCACATTTTCGTGTGCGATACTTCCCTCCGGGTCTTCGGGCCTTGCGAAGCTCTGTGTACTGCGAGCGCTGCTACTCGCAGCTGAGAAGGACCGTGGAGCTAGCGGCGAATTCGGAGAGCTCTTCGCTGCACTGCGCCGCTCGCAAGCGGCTTCGTTCTTCGCCTTCTGCCGTCCGGCGAGAGCTGAACTCCAGCGGTCAGTTGCAGCTCTGCCCAACAGCGTGTTCTCAGTTCTGCGGGCAAGCACGCCCTCTTGCCTTGGCCCCGAGTGCAAAGTCCCGAGCGAGCACTCGACTCAGTGCAATGCACCCGGAAGGACGCTCTCGCTCGTCTTTCAAGGAGCGATTCCTAACAGCAGAAGCAGCAGAGGCACAAACTGCATGACGAGAAGGGACAACGTAGAACACGTCTCTGTCCTGGCACATTTTCGTGTGCGATACTTCCCTCCGGGTCTTCGGGCCTTGCGAAGCTCTGTGTACTGCGAGCGCTGCTACTCGCAGCTGAGAAGGACCGTGGAGCTAGCGGCGAATTCGGAGAGCTCTTCGCTGCACTGCGCCGCTCGCAAGCGGCTTCGTTCTTCGCCTTCTGCCGTCCGGCGAGAGCTGAACTCCAGCGGTCAGTTGCAGCTCTGCCCAACAGCGTGTTCTCAGTTCTGCGGGCAAGCACGCCCTCTTGCCTTGGCCCCGAGTGCAAAGTCCCGAGCGAGCACTCGACTCAGTGCAATGCACCCGGAAGGACGCTCTCGCTCGTCTTTCAAGGAGCGATTCCTAACAGCAGAAGCAGCAGAGGCACAAACTGCATGACGAGAAGGGACAACGTAGAACACGTCTCTGTCCTGGCACATTTTCGTGTGCGATACTTCCCTCCGGGTCTTCGGGCCTTGCGAAGCTCTGTGTACTGCGAGCGCTGCTACTCGCAGCTGAGAAGGACCGTGGAGCTAGCGGCGAATTCGGAGAGCTCTTCGCTGCACTGCGCCGCTCGCAAGCGGCTTCGTTCTTCGCCTTCTGCCGTCCGGCGAGAGCTGAACTCCAGCGGTCAGTTGCAGCTCTGCCCAACAGCGTGTTCTCAGTTCTGCGGGCAAGCACGCCCTCTTGCCTTGGCCCCGAGTGCAAAGACCCGAGCGAGCACTCGACTCAGTGCAATGCACCCGGAAGGACGCTCTCGCTCGTCTTTCAAGGAGCGATTACCTACAGCAGAAGCAGCAGAGGCACAAACTGCATGACGAGAAGGGACAACGTAGAACACGTCTCTGTCCTGGCACATTTCCGTGTGCGATACTTCCCTCCGGGTCTTCGGGCCTTGCGAAGCCCTGTGTACTGCGAGCGCTGCTACTCGCAGCTGAGAAGGACCGTGGAGCTAGCGGCGAATTCGGAGAGCTCTTCGCTGCACTGCGCCGCTCGCAAGCGGCTTCGTTCTTCGCCTTCTGCCGTCCGGCGAGAGCTGAACTCCAGCGGTCAGTTGCAGCTCTGCCCAACAGCGTGTTCTCAGTTCTGCGGGCAAGCACGCCCTCTTGCCTTGGCCCCGAGAGCAAAGTCCCGAGCGAGCACTCGACTCAGTGCAATGCACCCGGAAGGACGCTCTCGCTCGCCTTTCAAGGAGCGATTCCTAACAGCAGAAGCAGCAGAGGCACAAACTGCATGACGAGAAGGGACAACGTAGAACACGTCTCTGTCCTGGCACATTTCCGTGTGCGATACTTCCCTCCGGGTCTTCGGGCCTTGCGAAGCTCTGTGTACTGCGAGCGCTGCTACTCGCAGCTGAGAAGGACCGTGGAGCTAGCGGCGAATTCGGAGAGCTCTTCGCTGCACTGCGCCGCTCGCAAGCGGCTTCGTTCTTCGCCTTCTGCCGTCCGGCGACAGCTGAACTCCAGCGGTCAGTTGCAGCTCTGCCCAACAGCGTGTTCTCAGTTCTGCGGGCAAGCACGCCCTCTTGCCTTGGCCCCGAGTGCAAAGTCCCGAGCGAGCACTCGACTCAGTGCAATGCACCCGGAAGGACGCTCTCGCTCGTCTTTCAAGGAGCGATTCCTAACAGCAGAAGCAGCAGAGGCACAAACTGCATGACGAGAAGGGACAACGTAGAACACGTCTCTGTCCTGGCACATTTTCGTGTGCGATACTTCCCTCCGGGTCTTCGGGCCTTGCGAAGCTCTGTGTACTGCGAGCGCTGCTACTCGCAGCTGAGAAGGACCGTGGAGCTAGCGGCGAATTCGGAGAGCTCTTCGCTGCACTGCGCCGCTCGCAAGCGGCTTCGTTCTTCGCCTTCTGCCGTCCGGCGACAGCTGAACTCCAGCGGTCAGTTGCAGCTCTGCCCAACAGCGTGTTCTCAGTTCTGCGGGCAAGCACGCCCTCTTGCCTTGGCCCCGAGTGCAAAGTCCCGAGCGAGCACTCGACTCAGTGCAATGCACCCGGAAGGACGCTCTCGCTCGTCTTTCAAGGAGCGATTCCTAACAGCAGAAGCAGCAGAGGCACAAACTGCATGACGAGAAGGGACAACGTAGAACACGTCTCTGTCCTGGCACATTTCCGTGTGCGATACTTCCCTCCGGGTCTTCGGGCCTTGCGAAGCTCTGTGTACTGCGAGCGCTGCTACTCGCAGCTGAGAAGGACCGTGGAGCTAGCGGCGAATTCGGAGAGCTCTTCGCTGCACTGCGCCGCTCGCAAGCGGCTTCGTTCTTCGCCTTCTGCCGTCCGGCGAGAGCTGAACTCCAGCGGTAAGTTTCAGCTCTGCCCAACAGCGTGTTCTCAGTTCTGCGGGCAAGCACGCCCTCTTGCCTTGGCCCCGAGTGCAAAGTCCCGAGCGAGCACTCGACTCAGTGCAATGCACCCGGAAGGACGCTCTCGCTCGTCTTTCAAGGAGCGATTCCTAACAGCAGAAGCAGCAGAGGCACAAACTGCATGACGAGAAGGGACAACGTAGAACACGTCTCTGTCCTGGCACATTTCCGTGTGCCATACTTCCCTCCGGGTCTTCGGGCCTTGCGAAGCTCTGTGTACTGCGAGCGCTGCTACTCGCAGCTGAGAAGGACCGTGGAGCTAGCGGCGAATTCGGAGAGCTCTTCGCTGCACTGCGCCGCTCGCAAGCGGCTTCGTTCTTCGCCTTCTGCCGTCCGGCGAGAGCTGAACTCCAGCGGTAAGTTTCAGCTCTGCCCAACAGCGTGTTCTCAGTTCTGCGGGCAAGCACGCCCTCTTGCCTTGGCCCCGAGTGCAAAGTCCCGAGCGAGCACTCGACTCAGTGCAATGCACCCGGAAGGACGCTCTCGCTCGCCTTTCAAGGAGCGATTCCTAACTGCAGAAGCAGCAGAGGCACAAACTGCATGACGAGAAGGGACAACGTAGAACACGTCTCTGTCCTGGCACATTTTCGTGTGCGATACTTCCCTCCGGGTCTTCGGGCCTTGCGAAGCCCTGTGTACTGCGAGCGCTGCTACTCGCAGCTGAGAAGGACCGTGGAGCTAGCGGCGAATTCGGAGAGCTCTTCGCTGCACTGCGCCGCTCGCAAGCGGCTTCGTTCTTCGCCTTCTGCCGTCCGGCGAGAGCTGAACTCCAGCGGTAAGTTTCAGCTCTGCCCAACAGCGTGTTCTCAGTTCTGCGGGCAAGCACGCCCTCTTGCCTTGGCCCCGAGTGCAAAGTCCCGAGCGAGCACTCGACTCAGTGCAATGCACCCGGAAGGACGCTCTCGCTCGCCTTTCAAGGAGCGATTACCTACAGCAGAAGCAGCAGAGGCACAAACTGCATGACGAGAAGGGACAACGTAGAACACGTCTCTGTCCTGGCACATTTTCGTGTGCGATACTTCCCTCCGGGTCTTCGGGCCTTGCGAAGCCCTGTGTACTGCGAGCGCTGCTACTCGCAGCTGAGAAGGACCGTGGAGCTAGCGGCGAATTCGGAGAGCTCTTCGCTGCACTGCGCCGCTCGCAAGCGGCTTCGTTCTTCGCCTTCTGCCGTCCGGCGAGAGCTGAACTCCAGCGGTCAGTTGCAGCTCTGCCCAACAGCGTGTTCTCAGTTCTGCGGGCAAGCACGCCCTCTTGCCTTGGCCCCGAGAGCAAAGTCCCGAGCGAGCACTCGACTCAGTGCAATGCACCCGGAAGGACGCTCTCGCTCGTCTTTCAAGGAGCGATTCCTAACAGCAGAAGCAGCAGAGGCACAAACTGCATGACGAGAAGGGACAACGTAGAACACGTCTCTGTCCTGGCACATTTCCGTGTGCGATACTTCCCTCCGGGTCTTCGGGCCTTGCGAAGCCCTGTGTACTGCGAGCGCTGCTACTCGCAGCTGAGAAGGACCGTGGAGCTAGCGGCGAATTCGGAGAGCTCTTCGCTGCACTGCGCCGCTCGCAAGCGGCTTCGTTCTTCGCCTTCTGCCGTCCGGCGAGAGCTGAACTCCAGCGGTCAGTTGCAGCTCTGCCCAACAGCGTGTTCTCAGTTCTGCGGGCAAGCACGCCCTCTTGCCTTGGCCCCGAGTGCAAAGTCCCGAGCGAGCACTCGACTCAGTGCAATGCACCCGGAAGGACGCTCTCGCTCGTCTTTCAAGGAGCGATTCCTAACAGCAGAAGCAGCAGAGGCACAAACTGCATGACGAGAAGGGACAACGTAGAACACGTCTCTGTCCTGGCACATTTTCGTGTGCGATACTTCCCTCCGGGTCTTCGGGCCTTGCGAAGCTCTGTGTACTGCGAGCGCTGCTACTCGCAGCTGAGAAGGACCGTGGAGCTAGCGGCGAATTCGGAGAGCTCTTCGCTGCACTGCGCCGCTCGCAAGCGGCTTCGTTCTTCGCCTTCTGCCGTCCGGCGAGAGCTGAACTCCAGCGGTCAGTTGCAGCTCTGCCCAACAGCGTGTTCTCAGTTCTGCGGGCAAGCACGCCCTCTTGCCTTGGCCCCGAGAGCAAAGTCCCGAGCGAGCACTCGACTCAGTGCAATGCACCCGGAAGGACGCTCTCGCTCGTCTTTCAAGGAGCGATTCCTAACAGCAGAAGCAGCAGAGGCACAAACTGCATGACGAGAAGGGACAACGTAGAACACGTCTCTGTCCTGGCACATTTCCGTGTGCGATACTTCCCTCCGGGTCTTCGGGCCTTGCGAAGCTCTGTGTACTGCGAGCGCTGCTACTCGCAGCTGAGAAGGACCGTGGAGCTAGCGGCGAATTCGGAGAGCTCTTCGCTGCACTGCGCCGCTCGCAAGCGGCTTCGTTCTTCGCCTTCTGCCGTCCGGCGAGAGCTGAACTCCAGCGGTCAGTTGCAGCTCTGCCCAACAGCGTGTTCTCAGTTCTGCGGGCAAGCACGCCCTCTTGCCTTGGCCCCGAGAGCAAAGTCCCGAGCGAGCACTCGACTCAGTGCAATGCACCCGGAAGGACGCTCTCGCTCGTCTTTCAAGGAGCGATTCCTAACAGCAGAAGCAGCAGAGGCACAAACTGCATGACGAGAAGGGACAACGTAGAACACGTCTCTGTCCTGGCACATTTCCGTGTGCCATACTTCCCTCCGGGTCTTCGGGCCTTGCGAAGCTCTGTGTACTGCGAGCGCTGCTACTCGCAGCTGAGAAGGACCGTGGAGCTAGCGGCGAATTCGGAGAGCTCTTCGCTGCACTGCGCCGCTCGCAAGCGGCTTCGTTCTTCGCCTTCTGCCGTCCGGCGAGAGCTGAACTCCAGCGGTAAGTTTCAGCTCTGCCCAATAGCGTGTTCTCAGTTCTGCGGGCAAGCACGCCCTCTTGCCTTGGCCCCGAGTGCAAAGTCCCGAGCGAGCACTCGACTCAGTGCAATGCACCCGGAAGGACGCTCTCGCTCGTCTTTCAAGGAGCGATTCCTAACAGCAGAAGCAGCAGAGGCACAAACTGCATGACGAGAAGGGACAACGTAGAACACGTCTCTGTCCTGGCACATTTTCGTGTGCCATACTTCCCTCCGGGTCTTCGGGCCTTGCGAAGCCCTGTGTACTGCGAGCGCTGCTACTCGCAGCTGAGAAGGACCGTGGAGCTAGCGGCGAATTCGGAGAGCTCTTCGCTGCACTGCGCCGCTCGCAAGCGGCTTCGTTCTTCGCCTTCTGCCGTCCGGCGAGAGCTGAACTCCAGCGGTCAGTTGCAGCTCTGCCCAACAGCGTGTTCTCAGTTCTGCGGGCAAGCACGCCCTCTTGCCTTGGCCCCGAGAGCAAAGTCCCGAGCGAGCACTCGACTCAGTGCAATGCACCCGGAAGGACGCTCTCGCTCGTCTTTCAAGGAGCGATTCCTAACAGCAGAAGCAGCAGAGGCACAAACTGCATGACGAGAAGGGACAACGTAGAACACGTCTCTGTCCTGGCACATTTCCGTGTGCGATACTTCCCTCCGGGTCTTCGGGCCTTGCGAAGCCCTGTGTACTGCGAGCGCTGCTACTCGCAGCTGAGAAGGACCGTGGAGCTAGCGGCGAATTCGGAGAGCTCTTCGCTGCACTGCGCCGCTCGCAAGCGGCTTCGTTCTTCGCCTTCTGCCGTCCGGCGAGAGCTGAACTCCAGCGGTCAGTTGCAGCTCTGCCCAACAGCGTGTTCTCAGTTCTGCGGGCAAGCACGCCCTCTTGCCTTGGCCCCGAGAGCAAAGTCCCGAGCGAGCACTCGACTCAGTGCAATGCACCCGGAAGGACGCTCTCGCTCGTCTTTCAAGGAGCGATTCCTAACAGCAGAAGCAGCAGAGGCACAAACTGCATGACGAGAAGGGACAACGTAGAACACGTCTCTGTCCTGGCACATTTCCGTGTGCGATACTTCCCTCCGGGTCTTCGGGCCTTGCGAAGCCCTGTGTACTGCGAGCGCTGCTACTCGCAGCTGAGAAGGACCGTGGAGCTAGCGGCGAATTCGGAGAGCTCTTCGCTGCACTGCGCCGCTCGCAAGCGGCTTCGTTCTTCGCCTTCTGCCGTCCGGCGAGAGCTGAACTCCAGCGGTCAGTTGCAGCTCTGCCCAACAGCGTGTTCTCAGTTCTGCGGGCAAGCACGCCCTCTTGCCTTGGCCCCGAGTGCAAAGTCCCGAGCGAGCACTCGACTCAGTGCAATGCACCCGGAAGGACGCTCTCGCTCGTCTTTCAAGGAGCGATTCCTAACAGCAGAAGCAGCAGAGGCACAAACTGCATGACGAGAAGGGACAACGTAGAACACGTCTCTGTCCTGGCACATTTTCGTGTGCGATACTTCCCTCCGGGTCTTCGGGCCTTGCGAAGCTCTGTGTACTGCGAGCGCTGCTACTCGCAGCTGAGAAGGACCGTGGAGCTAGCGGCGAATTCGGAGAGCTCTTCGCTGCACTGCGCCGCTCGCAAGCGGCTTCGTTCTTCGCCTTCTGCCGTCCGGCGAGAGCTGAACTCCAGCGGTCAGTTGCAGCTCTGCCCAACAGCGTGTTCTCAGTTCTGCTGGCAAGCACGCCCTCTTGCCTTGGCCCCGAGAGCAAAGCCCCGAGCGAGCACTCGACTCAGTGCAATGCACCCGGAAGGACGCTGTCGCTCGCCTTTCAAGGAGCGATTCCTAACAGCAGAAGCAGCAGAGGCACAAACTGCATGACGAGAAGGGACAACGTAGAACACGTCTCTGTCCTGGCACATTTCCGTGTGCGATACTTCCCTCCGGGTCTTCGGGCCTTGCGAAGCTCTGTGTACTGCGAGCGCTGCTACTCGCAGCTGAGAAGGACCGTGGAGCTAGCGGCGAATTCGGAGAGCTCTTCGCTGCACTGCGCCGCTCGCAAGCGGCTTCGTTCTTCGCCTTCTGCCGTCCGGCGAGAGCTGAACTCCAGCGGTAAGTTTCAGCTCTGCCCAACAGCGTGTTCTCAGTTCTGCGGGCAAGCACGCCCTCTTGCCTTGGCCCCGAGTGCAAAGTCCCGAGCGAGCACTCGACTCAGTGCAATGCACCCGGAAGGACGCTCTCGCTCGCCTTTCAAGGAGCGATTCCTAACTGCAGAAGCAGCAGAGGCACAAACTGCATGACGAGAAGGGACAACGTAGAACACGTCTCTGTCCTGGCACATTTTCGTGTGCGATACTTCCCTCCGGGTCTTCGGGCCTTGCGAAGCCCTGTGTACTGCGAGCGCTGCTACTCGCAGCTGAGAAGGACCGTGGAGCTAGCGGCGAATTCGGAGAGCTCTTCGCTGCACTGCGCCGCTCGCAAGCGGCTTCGTTCTTCGCCTTCTGCCGTCCGGCGAGAGCTGAACTCCAGCGGTCAGTTGCAGCTCTGCCCAACAGCGTGTTCTCAGTTCTGCGGGCAAGCACGCCCTCTTGCCTTGGCCCCGAGAGCAAAGTCCCGAGCGAGCACTCGACTCAGTGCAATGCACCCGGAAGGACGCTCTCGCTCGTCTTTCAAGGAGCGATTCCTAACAGCAGAAGCAGCAGAGGCACAAACTGCATGACGAGAAGGGACAACGTAGAACACGTCTCTGTCCTGGCACATTTCCGTGTGCGATACTTCCCTCCGGGTCTTCGGGCCTTGCGAAGCCCTGTGTACTGCGAGCGCTGCTACTCGCAGCTGAGAAGGACCGTGGAGCTAGCGGCGAATTCGGAGAGCTCTTCGCTGCACTGCGCCGCTCGCAAGCGGCTTCGTTCTTCGCCTTCTGCCGTCCGGCGAGAGCTGAACTCCAGCGGTCAGTTGCAGCTCTGCCCAACAGCGTGTTCTCAGTTCTGCGGGCAAGCACGCCCTCTTGCCTTGGCCCCGAGTGCAAAGTCCCGAGCGAGCACTCGACTCAGTGCAATGCACCCGGAAGGACGCTCTCGCTCGCCTTTCAAGGAGCGATTCCTAACAGCAGAAGCAGCAGAGGCACAAACTGCATGACGAGAAGGGACAACGTAGAACACGTCTCTGTCCCGGCACATTTCCGTGTGCGATACTTCCCTCCGGGTCTTCGGGCCTTGCGAAGCTCTGTGTACTGCGAGCGCTGCTACTCGCAGCTGAGAAGGACCGTGGAGCTAGCGGCGAATTCGGAGAGCTCTTCGCTGCACTGCGCCGCTCGCAAGCGGCTTCGTTCTTCGCCTTCTGCCGTCCGGCGACAGCTGAACTCCAGCGGTCAGTTGCAGCTCTGCCCAACAGCGTGTTCTCAGTTCTGCGGGCAAGCACGCCCTCTTGCCTTGGCCCCGAGTGCAAAGTCCCGAGCGAGCACTCGACTCAGTGCAATGCACCCGGAAGGACGCTGTCGCTCGCCTTTCAAGGAGCGATTCCTAACAGCAGAAGCAGCAGAGGCACAAACTGCATGACGAGAAGGGACAACGTAGAACACGTCTCTGTCCTGGCACATTTCCGTGTGCCATACTTCCCTCCGGGTCTTCGGGCCTTGCGAAGCTCTGTGTACTGCGAGCGCTGCTACTCGCAGCTGAGAAGGACCGTGGAGCTAGCGGCGAATTCGGAGAGCTCTTCGCTGCACTGCGCCGCTCGCAAGCGGCTTCGTTCTTCGCCTTCTGCCGTCCGGCGAGAGCTGAACTCCAGCGGTAAGTTTCAGCTCTGCCCAACAGCGTGTTCTCAGTTCTGCGGGCAAGCACGCCCTCTTGCCTTGGCCCCGAGTGCAAAGTCCCGAGCGAGCACTCGACTCAGTGCAATGCACCCGGAAGGACGCTCTCGCTCGCCTTTCAAGGAGCGATTCCTAACTGCAGAAGCAGCAGAGGCACAAACTGCATGACGAGAAGGGACAACGTAGAACACGTCTCTGTCCTGGCACATTTTCGTGTGCGATACTTCCCTCCGGGTCTTCGGGCCTTGCGAAGCCCTGTGTACTGCGAGCGCTGCTACTCGCAGCTGAGAAGGACCGTGGAGCTAGCGGCGAATTCGGAGAGCTCTTCGCTGCACTGCGCCGCTCGCAAGCGGCTTCGTTCTTCGCCTTCTGCCGTCCGGCGAGAGCTGAACTCCGGCGGTCAGTTGCAGCTCTGCCCAACAGCGTGTTCTCAGTTCTGCGGGCAAGCACGCCCTCTTGCCTTGGCCCCGAGAGCAAAGTCCCGAGCGAGCACTCGACTCAGTGCAATGCACCCGGAAGGACGCTCTCGCTCGCCTTTCAAGGAGCGATTCCTAACTGCAGAAGCAGCAGAGGCACAAACTGCATGACGAGAAGGGACAACGTAGAACACGTCTCTGTCCTGGCGCATTTCCGTGTGCCATACTTCCCTCCGGGTCTTCGGGCCTTGCGAAGCTCTGTGTACTGCGAGCGCTGCTACTCGCAGCTGAGAAGGACCGTGGAGCTAGCGGCGAATTCGGAGAGCTCTTCGCTGCACTGCGCCGCTCGCAAGCGGCTTCGTTCTTAGCCTTCTGCCGTCCGGCGAGAGCTGAACTCCGGCGGTCAGTTGCAGCTCTGCCCAACAGCGTGTTCTCAGTTCTGCGGGCAAGCACGCCCTCTTGCCTTGGCCCCGAGAGCAAAGTCCCGAGCGAGCACTCGACTCAGTGCAATGCACCCGGAAGGACGCTCTCGCTCGCCTTTCAAGGAGCGATTCCTAACTGCAGAAGCAGCAGAGGCACAAACTGCATGACGAGAAGGGACAACGTAGAACACGTCTCTGTCCTGGCGCATTTCCGTGTGCCATACTTCCCTCCGGGTCTTCGGGCCTTGCGAAGCTCTGTGTACTGCGAGCGCTGCTACTCGCAGCTGAGAAGGACCGTGGAGCTAGCGGCGAATTCGGAGAGCTCTTCGCTGCACTGCGCCGCTCGCAAGCGGCTTCGTTCTTAGCCTTCTGCCGTCCGGCGAGAGCTGAACTCCAGCGGTCAGTTGCAGCTCTGCCCAACAGCGTGTTCTCAGTTCTGCGGGCAAGCACGCCCTCTTGCCTTGGCCCCGAGAGCAAAGCCCCGAGCGAGCACTCGACTCAGTGCAATGCACCCGGAAGGACGCTGTCGCTCGCCTTTCAAGGAGCGATTCCTAACAGCAGAAGCAGCAGAGGCACAAACTGCATGACGAGAAGGGACAACGTAGAACACGTCTCTGTCCTGGCACATTTCCGTGTGCCATACTTCCCTCCGGGTCTTCGGGCCTTGCGAAGCTCTGTGTACTGCGAGCGCTGCTACTCGCAGCTGAGAAGGACCGTGGAGCTAGCGGCGAATTCGGAGAGCTCTTCGCTGCACTGCGCCGCTCGCAAGCGGCTTCGTTCTTCGCCTTCTGCCGTCCGGCGAGAGCTGAACTCCAGCGGTCAGTTGCAGCTCTGCCCAACAGCGTGTTCTCAGTTCTGCGGGCAAGCACGCCCTCTTGCCTTGGCCCCGAGTGCAAAGACCCGAGCGAGCACTCGACTCAGTGCAATGCACCCGGAAGGACGCTCTCGCTCGTCTTTCAAGGAGCGATTCCTAACAGCAGAAGCAGCAGAGGCACAAACTGCATGACGAGAAGGGACAACGTAGAACACGTCTCTGTCCTGGCACATTTTCGTGTGCGATACTTCCCTCCGGGTCTTCGGGCCTTGCGAAGCCCTGTGTACTGCGAGCGCTGCTACTCGCAGCTGAGAAGGACCGTGGAGCTAGCGGCGAATTCGGAGAGCTCTTCGCTGCACTGCGCCGCTCGCAAGCGGCTTCGTTCTTCGCCTTCTGCCGTCCGGCGAGAGCTGAACTCCAGCGGTCAGTTGCAGCTCTGCCCAACAGCGTGTTCTCAGTTCTGCGGGCAAGCACGCCCTCTTGCCTTGGCCCCGAGAGCAAAGTCCCGAGCGAGCACTCGACTCAGTGCAATGCACCCGGAAGGACGCTCTCGCTCGTCTTTCAAGGAGCGATTACCTACAGCAAAAGCAGCAGAGGCACAAACTGCATGACGAGAAGGGACAACGTAGAACACGTCTCTGTCCTGGCACATTTTCGTGTGCGATACTTCCCTCCGGGTCTTCGGGCCTTGCGAAGCTCTGTGTACTGCGAGCGCTGCTACTCGCAGCTGAGAAGGACCGTGGAGCTAGCGGCGAATTCGGAGAGCTCTTCGCTGCACTGCGCCGCTCGCAAGCGGCTTCGTTCTTCGCCTTCTGCCGTCCGGCGAGAGCTGAACTCCAGCGGTCAGTTGCAGCTCTGCCCAACAGCGTGTTCTCAGTTCTGCGGGCAAGCACGCCCTCTTGCCTTGGCCCCGAGAGCAAAGTCCCGAGCGAGCACTCGACTCAGTGCAATGCACCCGGAAGGACGCTCTCGCTCGCCTTTCAAGGAGCGATTCCTAACAGCAGAAGCAGCAGAGGCACAAACTGCATGACGAGAAGGGACAACGTAGAACACGTCTCTGTCCTGGCACATTTTCGTGTGCGATACTTCCCTCCGGGTCTTCGGGCCTTGCGAAGCTCTGTGTACTGCGAGCGCTGCTACTCGCAGCTGAGAAGGACCGTGGAGCTAGCGGCGAATTCGGAGAGCTCTTCGCTGCACTGCGCCGCTCGCAAGCGGCTTCGTTCTTCGCCTTCTGCCGTCCGGCGAGAGCTGAACTCCAGCGGTCAGTTGCAGCTCTGCCCAACAGCGTGTTCTCAGTTCTGCGGGCAAGCACGCCCTCTTGCCTTGGCCCCGAGTGCAAAGTCCCGAGCGAGCACTCGACTCAGTGCAATGCACCCGGAAGGACGCTCTCGCTCGTCTTTCAAGGAGCGATTCCTAACAGCAGAAGCAGCAGAGGCACAAACTGCATGACGAGAAGGGACAACGTAGAACACGTCTCTGTCCTGGCACATTTCCGTGTGCGATACTTCCCTCCGGGTCTTCGGGCCTTGCGAAGCTCTGTGTACTGCGAGCGCTGCTACTCGCAGCTGAGAAGGACCGTGGAGCTAGCGGCGAATTCGGAGAGCTCTTCGCTGCACTGCGCCGCTCGCAAGCGGCTTCGTTCTTCGCCTTCTGCCGTCCGGCGAGAGCTGAACTCCAGCGGTCAGTTGCAGCTCTGCCCAACAGCGTGTTCTCAGTTCTGCGGGCAAGCACGCCCTCTTGCCTTGGCCCCGAGTGCAAAGACCCGAGCGAGCACTCGACTCAGTGCAATGCACCCGGAAGGACGCTCTCGCTCGTCTTTCAAGGAGCGATTACCTACAGCAGAAGCAGCAGAGGCACAAACTGCATGACGAGAAGGGACAACGTAGAACACGTCTCTGTCCTGGCACATTTCCGTGTGCGATACTTCCCTCCGGGTCTTCGGGCCTTGCGAAGCTCTGTGTACTGCGAGCGCTGCTACTCGCAGCTGAGAAGGACCGTGGAGCTAGCGGCGAATTCGGAGAGCTCTTCGCTGCACTGCGCCGCTCGCAAGCGGCTTCGTTCTTCGCCTTCTGCCGTCCGGCGAGAGCTGAACTCCAGCGGTCAGTTGCAGCTCTGCCCAACAGCGTGTTCTCAGTTCTGCGGGCAAGCACGCCCTCTTGCCTTGGCCCCGAGAGCAAAGTCCCGAGCGAGCACTCGACTCAGTGCAATGCACCCGGAAGGACGCTCTCGCTCGCCTTTCAAGGAGCGATTCCTAACTGCAGAAGCAGCAGAGGCACAAACTGCATGACGAGAAGGGACAACGTAGAACACGTCTCTGTCCTGGCACATTTCCGTGTGCGATACTTCCCTCCGGGTCTTCGGGCCTTGCGAAGCTCTGTGTACTGCGAGCGCTGCTACTCGCAGCTGAGAAGGACCGTGGAGCTAGCGGCGAATTCGGAGAGCTCTTCGCTGCACTGCGCCGCTCGCAAGCGGCTTCGTTCTTCGCCTTCTGCCGTCCGGCGACAGCTGAACTCCAGCGGTCAGTTGCAGCTCTGCCCAACAGCGTGTTCTCAGTTCTGCGGGCAAGCACGCCCTCTTGCCTTGGCCCCGAGTGCAAAGTCCCGAGCGAGCACTCGACTCAGTGCAATGCACCCGGAAGGACGCTCTCGCTCGTCTTTCAAGGAGCGATTCCTAACAGCAGAAGCAGCAGAGGCACAAACTGCATGACGAGAAGGGACAACGTAGAACACGTCTCTGTCCTGGCACATTTTCGTGTGCGATACTTCCCTCCGGGTCTTCGGGCCTTGCGAAGCTCTGTGTACTGCGAGCGCTGCTACTCGCAGCTGAGAAGGACCGTGGAGCTAGCGGCGAATTCGGAGAGCTCTTCGCTGCACTGCGCCGCTCGCAAGCGGCTTCGTTCTTCGCCTTCTGCCGTCCGGCGAGAGCTGAACTCCAGCGGTCAGTTGCAGCTCTGCCCAACAGCGTGTTCTCAGTTCTGCGGGCAAGCACGCCCTCTTGCCTTGGCCCCGAGTGCAAAGTCCCGAGCGAGCACTCGACTCAGTGCAATGCACCCGGAAGGACGCTCTCGCTCGTCTTTCAAGGAGCGATTCCTAACAGCAGAAGCAGCAGAGGCACAAACTGCATGACGAGAAGGGACAACGTAGAACACGTCTCTGTCCTGGCACATTTCCGTGTGCCATACTTCCCTCCGGGTCTTCGGGCCTTGCGAAGCTCTGTGTACTGCGAGCGCTGCTACTCGCAGCTGAGAAGGACCGTGGAGCTAGCGGCGAATTCGGAGAGCTCTTCGCTGCACTGCGCCGCTCGCAAGCGGCTTCGTTCTTCGCCTTCTGCCGTCCGGCGAGAGCTGAACTCCAGCGGTAAGTTTCAGCTCTGCCCAACAGCGTGTTCTCAGTTCTGCGGGCAAGCACGCCCTCTTGCCTTGGCCCCGAGTGCAAAGTCCCGAGCGAGCACTCGACTCAGTGCAATGCACCCGGAAGGACGCTCTCGCTCGTCTTTCAAGGAGCGATTCCTAACAGCAGAAGCAGCAGAGGCACAAACTGCATGACGAGAAGGGACAACGTAGAACACGTCTCTGTCCTGGCACATTTCCGTGTGCCATACTTCCCTCCGGGTCTTCGGGCCTTGCGAAGCTCTGTGTACTGCGAGCGCTGCTACTCGCAGCTGAGAAGGACCGTGGAGCTAGCGGCGAATTCGGAAAGCTCTTCGCTGCACTGCGCCGCTCGCAAGCGGCTTCGTTCTTCGCCTTCTGCCGTCCGGCGAGAGCTGAACTCCAGCGGTAAGTTTCAGCTCTGCCCAACAGCGTGTTCTCAGTTCTGCGGGCAAGCACGCCCTCTTGCCTTGGCCCCGAGTGCAAAGTCCCGAGCGAGCACTCGACTCAGTGCAATGCACCCGGAAGGACGCTCTCGCTCGCCTTTCAAGGAGCGATTCCTAACTGCAGAAGCAGCAGAGGCACAAACTGCATGACGAGAAGGGACAACGTAGAACACGTCTCTGTCCTGGCACATTTTCGTGTGCGATACTTCCCTCCGGGTCTTCGGGCCTTGCGAAGCCCTGTGTACTGCGAGCGCTGCTACTCGCAGCTGAGAAGGACCGTGGAGCTAGCGGCGAATTCGGAGAGCTCTTCGCTGCACTGCGCCGCTCGCAAGCGGCTTCGTTCTTCGCCTTCTGCCGTCCGGCGAGAGCTGAACTCCAGCGGTAAGTTTCAGCTCTGCCCAACAGCGTGTTCTCAGTTCTGCGGGCAAGCACGCCCTCTTGCCTTGGCCCCGAGTGCAAAGTCCCGAGCGAGCACTCGACTCAGTGCAATGCACCCGGAAGGACGCTCTCGCTCGCCTTTCAAGGAGCGATTCCTAACAGCAGAAGCAGCAGAGGCACAAACTGCATGACGAGAAGGGACAACGTAGAACACGTCTCTGTCCTGGCACATTTTCGTGTGCGATACTTCCCTCCGGGTCTTCGGGCCTTGCGAAGCCCTGTGTACTGCGAGCGCTGCTACTCGCAGCTGAGAAGGACCGTGGAGCTAGCGGCGAATTCGGAGAGCTCTTCGCTGCACTGCGCCGCTCGCAAGCGGCTTCGTTCTTCGCCTTCTGCCGTCCGGCGAGAGCTGAACTCCAGCGGTCAGTTGCAGCTCTGCCCAACAGCGTGTTCTCAGTTCTGCGGGCAAGCACGCCCTCTTGCCTTGGCCCCGAGAGCAAAGTCCCGAGCGAGCACTCGACTCAGTGCAATGCACCCGGAAGGACGCTCTCGCTCGTCTTTCAAGGAGCGATTCCTAACAGCAGAAGCAGCAGAGGCACAAACTGCATGACGAGAAGGGACAACGTAGAACACGTCTCTGTCCTGGCACATTTCCGTGTGCGATACTTCCCTCCGGGTCTTCGGGCCTTGCGAAGCCCTGTGTACTGCGAGCGCTGCTACTCGCAGCTGAGAAGGACCGTGGAGCTAGCGGCGAATTCGGAGAGCTCTTCGCTGCACTGCGCCGCTCGCAAGCGGCTTCGTTCTTCGCCTTCTGCCGTCCGGCGAGAGCTGAACTCCAGCGGTCAGTTGCAGCTCTGCCCAACAGCGTGTTCTCAGTTCTGCGGGCAAGCACGCCCTCTTGCCTTGGCCCCGAGTGCAAAGTCCCGAGCGAGCACTCGACTCAGTGCAATGCACCCGGAAGGACGCTCTCGCTCGTCTTTCAAGGAGCGATTCCTAACAGCAGAAGCAGCAGAGGCACAAACTGCATGACGAGAAGGGACAACGTAGAACACGTCTCTGTCCTGGCACATTTTCGTGTGCGATACTTCCCTCCGGGTCTTCGGGCCTTGCGAAGCTCTGTGTACTGCGAGCGCTGCTACTCGCAGCTGAGAAGGACCGTGGAGCTAGCGGCGAATTCGGAGAGCTCTTCGCTGCACTGCGCCGCTCGCAAGCGGCTTCGTTCTTCGCCTTCTGCCGTCCGGCGAGAGCTGAACTCCAGCGGTCAGTTGCAGCTCTGCCCAACAGCGTGTTCTCAGTTCTGCGGGCAAGCACGCCCTCTTGCCTTGGCCCCGAGAGCAAAGTCCCGAGCGAGCACTCGACTCAGTGCAATGCACCCGGAAGGACGCTCTCGCTCGTCTTTCAAGGAGCGATTCCTAACAGCAGAAGCAGCAGAGGCACAAACTGCATGACGAGAAGGGACAACGTAGAACACGTCTCTGTCCTGGCACATTTCCGTGTGCGATACTTCCCTCCGGGTCTTCGGGCCTTGCGAAGCTCTGTGTACTGCGAGCGCTGCTACTCGCAGCTGAGAAGGACCGTGGAGCTAGCGGCGAATTCGGAGAGCTCTTCGCTGCACTGCGCCGCTCGCAAGCGGCTTCGTTCTTCGCCTTCTGCCGTCCGGCGAGAGCTGAACTCCAGCGGTCAGTTGCAGCTCTGCCCAACAGCGTGTTCTCAGTTCTGCGGGCAAGCACGCCCTCTTGCCTTGGCCCCGAGAGCAAAGTCCCGAGCGAGCACTCGACTCAGTGCAATGCACCCGGAAGGACGCTCTCGCTCGTCTTTCAAGGAGCGATTCCTAACAGCAGAAGCAGCAGAGGCACAAACTGCATGACGAGAAGGGACAACGTAGAACACGTCTCTGTCCTGGCACATTTCCGTGTGCCATACTTCCCTCCGGGTCTTCGGGCCTTGCGAAGCTCTGTGTACTGCGAGCGCTGCTACTCGCAGCTGAGAAGGACCGTGGAGCTAGCGGCGAATTCGGAGAGCTCTTCGCTGCACTGCGCCGCTCGCAAGCGGCTTCGTTCTTCGCCTTCTGCCGTCCGGCGAGAGCTGAACTCCAGCGGTAAGTTTCAGCTCTGCCCAACAGCGTGTTCTCAGTTCTGCGGGCAAGCACGCCCTCTTGCCTTGGCCCCGAGAGCAAAGCCCCGAGCGAGCACTCGACTCAGTGCAATGCACCCGGAAGGACGCTCTCGCTCGTCTTTCAAGGAGCGATTCCTAACAGCAGAAGCAGCAGAGGCACAAACTGCATGACGAGAAGGGACAACGTAGAACATGTCTCTGTCCTGGCACATTTTCGTGTGCCATACTTCCCTCCGGGTCTTCGGGCCTTGCGAAGCCCTGTGTACTGCGAGCGCTGCTACTCGCAGCTGAGAAGGACCGTGGAGCTAGCGGCGAATTCGGAGAGCTCTTCGCTGCACTGCGCCGCTCGCAAGCGGCTTCGTTCTTCGCCTTCTGCCGTCCGGCGAGAGCTGAACTCCAGCGGTCAGTTGCAGCTCTGCCCAACAGCGTGTTCTCAGTTCTGCGGGCAAGCACGCCCTCTTGCCTTGGCCCCGAGAGCAAAGTCCCGAGCGAGCACTCGACTCAGTGCAATGCACCCGGAAGGACGCTCTCGCTCGTCTTTCAAGGAGCGATTCCTAACAGCAGAAGCAGCAGAGGCACAAACTGCATGACGAGAAGGGACAACGTAGAACACGTCTCTGTCCTGGCACATTTCCGTGTGCGATACTTCCCTCCGGGTCTTCGGGCCTTGCGAAGCCCTGTGTACTGCGAGCGCTGCTACTCGCAGCTGAGAAGGACCGTGGAGCTAGCGGCGAATTCGGAGAGCTCTTCGCTGCACTGCGCCGCTCGCAAGCGGCTTCGTTCTTCGCCTTCTGCCGTCCGGCGACAGCTGAACTCCAGCGGTCAGTTGCAGCTCTGCCCAACAGCGTGTTCTCAGTTCTGCTGGCAAGCACGCCCTCTTGCCTTGGCCCCGAGAGCAAAGCCCCGAGCGAGCACTCGACTCAGTGCAATGCACCCGGAAGGACGCTGTCGCTCGCCTTTCAAGGAGCGATTCCTAACAGCAGAAGCAGCAGAGGCACAAACTGCATGACGAGAAGGGACAACGTAGAACACGTCTCTGTCCTGGCACATTTCCGTGTGCCATACTTCCCTCCGGGTCTTCGGGCCTTGCGAAGCTCTGTGTACTGCGAGCGCTGCTACTCGCAGCTGAGAAGGACCGTGGAGCTAGCGGCGAATTCGGAGAGCTCTTCGCTGCACTGCGCCGCTCGCAAGCGGCTTCGTTCTTCGCCTTCTGCCGTCCGGCGAGAGCTGAACTCCAGCGGTAAGTTTCAGCTCTGCCCAACAGCGTGTTCTCAGTTCTGCGGGCAAGCACGCCCTCTTGCCTTGGCCCCGAGTGCAAAGTCCCGAGCGAGCAGTCGACTCAGTGCAATGCACCCGGAAGGACGCTCTCGCTCGCCTTTCAAGGAGCGATTCCTAACAGCAGAAGCAGCAGAGGCACAAACTGCATGACGAGAAGGGACAACGTAGAACACGTCTCTGTCCTGGCACATTTTCGTGTGCGATACTTCCCTCCGGGTCTTCGGGCCTTGCGAAGCCCTGTGTACTGCGAGCGCTGCTACTCGCAGCTGAGAAGGACCGTGGAGCTAGCGGCGAATTCGGAGAGCTCTTCGCTGCACTGCGCCGCTCGCAAGCGGCTTCGTTCTTCGCCTTCTGCCGTCCGGCGAGAGCTGAACTCCAGCGGTCAGTTGCAGCTCTGCCCAACAGCGTGTTCTCAGTTCTGCGGGCAAGCACGCCCTCTTGCCTTGGCCCCGAGAGCAAAGTCCCGAGCGAGCACTCGACTCAGTGCAATGCACCCGGAAGGACGCTCTCGCTCGTCTTTCAAGGAGCGATTCCTAACAGCAGAAGCAGCAGAGGCACAAACTGCATGACGAGAAGGGACAACGTAGAACACGTCTCTGTCCTGGCACATTTCCGTGTGCGATACTTCCCTCCGGGTCTTCGGGCCTTGCGAAGCCCTGTGTACTGCGAGCGCTGCTACTCGCAGCTGAGAAGGACCGTGGAGCTAGCGGCGAATTCGGAGAGCTCTTCGCTGCACTGCGCCGCTCGCAAGCGGCTTCGTTCTTCGCCTTCTGCCGTCCGGCGAGAGCTGAACTCCAGCGGTCAGTTGCAGCTCTGCCCAACAGCGTGTTCTCAGTTCTGCGGGCAAGCACGCCCTCTTGCCTTGGCCCCGAGTGCAAAGTCCCGAGCGAGCACTCGACTCAGTGCAATGCACCCGGAAGGACGCTCTCGCTCGCCTTTCAAGGAGCGATTCCTAACAGCAGAAGCAGCAGAGGCACAAACTGCATGACGAGAAGGGACAACGTAGAACACGTCTCTGTCCCGGCACATTTCCGTGTGCGATACTTCCCTCCGGGTCTTCGGGCCTTGCGAAGCTCTGTGTACTGCGAGCGCTGCTACTCGCAGCTGAGAAGGACCGTGGAGCTAGCGGCGAATTCGGAGAGCTCTTCGCTGCACTGCGCCGCTCGCAAGCGGCTTCGTTCTTCGCCTTCTGCCGTCCGGCGACAGCTGAACTCCAGCGGTCAGTTGCAGCTCTGCCCAACAGCGTGTTCTCAGTTCTGCGGGCAAGCACGCCCTCTTGCCTTGGCCCCGAGTGCAAAGTCCCGAGCGAGCACTCGACTCAGTGCAATGCACCCGGAAGGACGCTGTCGCTCGCCTTTCAAGGAGCGATTCCTAACAGCAGAAGCAGCAGAGGCACAAACTGCATGACGAGAAGGGACAACGTAGAACACGTCTCTGTCCTGGCACATTTCCGTGTGCCATACTTCCCTCCGGGTCTTCGGGCCTTGCGAAGCTCTGTGTACTGCGAGCGCTGCTACTCGCAGCTGAGAAGGACCGTGGAGCTAGCGGCGAATTCGGAGAGCTCTTCGCTGCACTGCGCCGCTCGCAAGCGGCTTCGTTCTTCGCCTTCTGCCGTCCGGCGAGAGCTGAACTCCAGCGGTAAGTTTCAGCTCTGCCCAACAGCGTGTTCTCAGTTCTGCGGGCAAGCACGCCCTCTTGCCTTGGCCCCGAGTGCAAAGTCCCGAGCGAGCACTCGACTCAGTGCAATGCACCCGGAAGGACGCTCTCGCTCGCCTTTCAAGGAGCGATTCCTAACAGCAGAAGCAGCAGAGGCACAAACTGCATGACGAGAAGGGACAACGTAGAACACGTCTCTGTCCTGGCACATTTTCGTGTGCGATACTTCCCTCCGGGTCTTCGGGCCTTGCGAAGCCCTGTGTACTGCGAGCGCTGCTACTCGCAGCTGAGAAGGACCGTGGAGCTAGCGGCGAATTCGGAGAGCTCTTCGCTGCACTGCGCCGCTCGCAAGCGGCTTCGTTCTTCGCCTTCTGCCGTCCGGCGAGAGCTGAACTCCGGCGGTCAGTTGCAGCTCTGCCCAACAGCGTGTTCTCAGTTCTGCGGGCAAGCACGCCCTCTTGCCTTGGCCCCGAGAGCAAAGTCCCGAGCGAGCACTCGACTCAGTGCAATGCACCCGGAAGGACGCTCTCGCTCGCCTTTCAAGGAGCGATTCCTAACTGCAGAAGCAGCAGAGGCACAAACTGCATGACGAGAAGGGACAACGTAGAACACGTCTCTGTCCTGGCGCATTTCCGTGTGCCATACTTCCCTCCGGGTCTTCGGGCCTTGCGAAGCTCTGTGTACTGCGAGCGCTGCTACTCGCAGCTGAGAAGGACCGTGGAGCTAGCGGCGAATTCGGAGAGCTCTTCGCTGCACTGCGCCGCTCGCAAGCGGCTTCGTTCTTAGCCTTCTGCCGTCCGGCGAGAGCTGAACTCCAGCGGTCAGTTGCAGCTCTGCCCAACAGCGTGTTCTCAGTTCTGCGGGCAAGCACGCCCTCTTGCCTTGGCCCCGAGAGCAAAGCCCCGAGCGAGCACTCGACTCAGTGCAATGCACCCGGAAGGACGCTGTCGCTCGCCTTTCAAGGAGCGATTCCTAACAGCAGAAGCAGCAGAGGCACAAACTGCATGACGAGAAGGGACAACGTAGAACACGTCTCTGTCCTGGCACATTTCCGTGTGCCATACTTCCCTCCGGGTCTTCGGGCCTTGCGAAGCTCTGTGTACTGCGAGCGCTGCTACTCGCAGCTGAGAAGGACCGTGGAGCTAGCGGCGAATTCGGAGAGCTCTTCGCTGCACTGCGCCGCTCGCAAGCGGCTTCGTTCTTCGCCTTCTGCCGTCCGGCGAGAGCTGAACTCCAGCGGTCAGTTGCAGCTCTGCCCAACAGCGTGTTCTCAGTTCTGCGGGCAAGCACGCCCTCTTGCCTTGGCCCCGAGTGCAAAGTCCCGAGCGAGCACTCGACTCAGTGCAATGCACCCGGAAGGACGCTGTCGCTCGCCTTTCAAGGAGCGATTCCTAACAGCAGAAGCAGCAGAGGCACAAACTGCATGACGAGAAGGGACAACGTAGAACACGTCTCTGTCCTGGCACATTTCCGTGTGCCATACTTCCCTCCGGGTCTTCGGGCCTTGCGAAGCTCTGTGTACTGCGAGCGCTGCTACTCGCAGCTGAGAAGGACCGTGGAGCTAGCGGCGAATTCGGAGAGCTCTTCGCTGCACTGCGCCGCTCGCAAGCGGCTTCGTTCTTCGCCTTCTGCCGTCCGGCGAGAGCTGAACTCCAGCGGTAAGTTTCAGCTCTGCCCAACAGCGTGTTCTCAGTTCTGCGGGCAAGCACGCCCTCTTGCCTTGGCCCCGAGAGCAAAGCCCCGAGCGAGCACTCGACTCAGTGCAATGCACCCGGAAGGACGCTCTCGCTCGTCTTTCAAGGAGCGATTCCTAACAGCAGAAGCAGCAGAGGCACAAACTGCATGACGAGAAGGGACAACGTAGAACACGTCTCTGTCCTGGCACATTTTCGTGTGCGATACTTCCCTCCGGGTCTTCGGGCCTTGCGAAGCTCTGTGTACTGCGAGCGCTGCTACTCGCAGCTGAGAAGGACCGTGGAGCTAGCGGCGAATTCGGAGAGCTCTTCGCTGCACTGCGCCGCTCGCAAGCGGCTTCGTTCTTCGCCTTCTGCCGTCCGGCGAGAGCTGAACTCCAGCGGTCAGTTGCAGCTCTGCCCAACAGCGTGTTCTCAGTTCTGCGGGCAAGCACGCCCTCTTGCCTTGGCCCCGAGTGCAAAGTCCCGAGCGAGCACTCGACTCAGTGCAATGCACCCGGAAGGACGCTCTCGCTCGTCTTTCAAGGAGCGATTCCTAACAGCAGAAGCAGCAGAGGCACAAACTGCATGACGAGAAGGGACAACGTAGAACACGTCTCTGTCCTGGCACATTTTCGTGTGCGATACTTCCCTCCGGGTCTTCGGGCCTTGCGAAGCCCTGTGTACTGCGAGCGCTGCTACTCGCAGCTGAGAAGGACCGTGGAGCTAGCGGCGAATTCGGAGAGCTCTTCGCTGCACTGCGCCGCTCGCAAGCGGCTTCGTTCTTCGCCTTCTGCCGTCCGGCGAGAGCTGAACTCCAGCGGTCAGTTGCAGCTCTGCCCAACAGCGTGTTCTCAGTTCTGCGGGCAAGCACGCCCTCTTGCCTTGGCCCCGAGTGCAAAGTCCCGAGCGAGCACTCGACTCAGTGCAATGCACCCGGAAGGACGCTCTCGCTCGCCTTTCAAGGAGCGATTCCTAACTGCAGAAGCAGCAGAGGCACAAACTGCATGACGAGAAGGGACAACGTAGAACACGTCTCTGTCCTGGCACATTTTCGTGTGCGATACTTCCCTCCGGGTCTTCGGGCCTTGCGAAGCCCTGTGTACTGCGAGCGCTGCTACTCGCAGCTGAGAAGGACCGTGGAGCTAGCGGCGAATTCGGAGAGCTCTTCGCTGCACTGCGCCGCTCGCAAGCGGCTTCGTTCTTCGCCTTCTGCCGTCCGGCGAGAGCTGAACTCCAGCGGTCAGTTGCAGCTCTGCCCAACAGCGTGTTCTCAGTTCTGCGGGCAAGCACGCCCTCTTGCCTTGGCCCCGAGAGCAAAGTCCCGAGCGAGCACTCGACTCAGTGCAATGCACCCGGAAGGACGCTCTCGCTCGTCTTTCAAGGAGCGATTCCTAACAGCAGAAGCAGCAGAGGCACAAACTGCATGACGAGAAGGGACAACGTAGAACACGTCTCTGTCCTGGCACATTTCCGTGTGCGATACTTCCCTCCCGGTCTTCGGGCCTTGCGAAGCCCTGTGTACTGCGAGCGCTGCTACTCGCAGCTGAGAAGGACCGTGGAGCTAGCGGCGAATTCGGAGAGCTCTTCGCTGCACTGCGCCGCTCGCAAGCGGCTTCGTTCTTCGCCTTCTGCCGTCCGGCGAGAGCTGAACTCCAGCGGTCAGTTGCAGCTCTGCCCAACAGCGTGTTCTCAGTTCTGCGGGCAAGCACGCCCTCTTGCCTTGGCCCCGAGAGCAAAGTCCCGAGCGAGCACTCGACTCAGTGCAATGCACCCGGAAGGACGCTCTCGCTCGTCTTTCAAGGAGCGATTCCTAACAGCAGAAGCAGCAGAGGCACAAACTGCATGACGAGAAGGGACAACGTAGAACACGTCTCTGTCCTGGCACATTTTCGTGTGCGATACTTCCCTCCGGGTCTTCGGGCCTTGCGAAGCCCTGTGTACTGCGAGCGCTGCTACTCGCAGCTGAGAAGGACCGTGGAGCTAGCGGCGAATTCGGAGAGCTCTTCGCTGCACTGCGCCGCTCGCAAGCGGCTTCGTTCTTCGCCTTCTGCCGTCCGGCGAGAGCTGAACTCCAGCGGTCAGTTGCAGCTCTGCCCAACAGCGTGTTCTCAGTTCTGCGGGCAAGCACGCCCTCTTGCCTTGGCCCCGAGTGCAAAGTCCCGAGCGAGCACTCGACTCAGTGCAATGCACCCGGAAGGACGCTCTCGCTCGCCTTTCAAGGAGCGATTCCTAACAGCAGAAGCAGCAGAGGCACAAACTGCATGACGAGAAGGGACAACGTAGAACACGTCTCTGTCCTGGCACATTTTCGTGTGCGATACTTCCCTCCGGGTCTTCGGGCCTTGCGAAGCCCTGTGTACTGCGAGCGCTGCTACTCGCAGCTGAGAAGGACCGTGGAGCTAGCGGCGAATTCGGAGAGCTCTTCGCTGCACTGCGCCGCTCGCAAGCGGCTTCGTTCTTCGCCTTCTGCCGTCCGGCGAGAGCTGAACTCCAGCGGTCAGTTGCAGCTCTGCCCAACAGCGTGTTCTCAGTTCTGCGGGCAAGCACGCCCTCTTGCCTTGGCCCCGAGAGCAAAGTCCCGAGCGAGCACTCGACTCAGTGCAATGCACCCGGAAGGACGCTCTCGCTCGTCTTTCAAGGAGCGATTCCTAACAGCAGAAGCAGCAGAGGCACAAACTGCATGACGAGAAGGGACAACGTAGAACACGTCTCTGTCCTGGCACATTTCCGTGTGCGATACTTCCCTCCGGGTCTTCGGGCCTTGCGAAGCCCTGTGTACTGCGAGCGCTGCTACTCGCAGCTGAGAAGGACCGTGGAGCTAGCGGCGAATTCGGAGAGCTCTTCGCTGCACTGCGCCGCTCGCAAGCGGCTTCGTTCTTCGCCTTCTGCCGTCCGGCGAGAGCTGAACTCCAGCGGTCAGTTGCAGCTCTGCCCAACAGCGTGTTCTCAGTTCTGCGGGCAAGCACGCCCTCTTGCCTTGGCCCCGAGTGCAAAGTCCCGAGCGAGCACTCGACTCAGTGCAATGCACCCGGAAGGACGCTCTCGCTCGCCTTTCAAGGAGCGATTCCTAACAGCAGAAGCAGCAGAGGCACAAACTGCATGACGAGAAGGGACAACGTAGAACACGTCTCTGTCCTGGCACATTTTCGTGTGCGATACTTCCCTCCGGGTCTTCGGGCCTTGCGAAGCTCTGTGTACTGCGAGCGCTGCTACTCGCAGCTGAGAAGGACCGTGGAGCTAGCGGCGAATTCGGAGAGCTCTTCGCTGCACTGCGCCGCTCGCAAGCGGCTTCGTTCTTCGCCTTCTGCCGTCCGGCGAGAGCTGAACTCCAGCGGTCAGTTGCAGCTCTGCCCAACAGCGTGTTCTCAGTTCTGCTGGCAAGCACGCCCTCTTGCCTTGGCCCCGAGAGCAAAGCCCCGAGCGAGCACTCGACTCAGTGCAATGCACCCGGAAGGACGCTGTCGCTCGCCTTTCAAGGAGCGATTCCTAACAGCAGAAGCAGCAGAGGCACAAACTGCATGACGAGAAGGGACAACGTAGAACACGTCTCTGTCCTGGCACATTTCCGTGTGCCATACTTCCCTCCGGGTCTTCGGGCCTTGCGAAGCTCTGTGTACTGCGAGCGCTGCTACTCGCAGCTGAGAAGGACCGTGGAGCTAGCGGCGAATTCGGAGAGCTCTTCGCTGCACTGCGCCGCTCGCAAGCGGCTTCGTTCTTCGCCTTCTGCCGTCCGGCGAGAGCTGAACTCCAGCGGTAAGTTTCAGCTCTGCCCAACAGCGTGTTCTCAGTTCTGCGGGCAAGCACGCCCTCTTGCCTTGGCCCCGAGTGCAAAGTCCCGAGCGAGCAGTCGACTCAGTGCAATGCACCCGGAAGGACGCTCTCGCTCGCCTTTCAAGGAGCGATTCCTAACTGCAGAAGCAGCAGAGGCACAAACTGCATGACGAGAAGGGACAACGTAGAACACGTCTCTGTCCTGGCACATTTTCGTGTGCGATACTTCCCTCCGGGTCTTCGGGCCTTGCGAAGCCCTGTGTACTGCGAGCGCTGCTACTCGCAGCTGAGAAGGACCGTGGAGCTAGCGGCGAATTCGGAGAGCTCTTCGCTGCACTGCGCCGCTCGCAAGCGGCTTCGTTCTTCGCCTTCTGCCGTCCGGCGAGAGCTGAACTCCAGCGGTCAGTTGCAGCTCTGCCCAACAGCGTGTTCTCAGTTCTGCGGGCAAGCACGCCCTCTTGCCTTGGCCCCGAGAGCAAAGTCCCGAGCGAGCACTCGACTCAGTGCAATGCACCCGGAAGGACGCTCTCGCTCGTCTTTCAAGGAGCGATTCCTAACAGCAGAAGCAGCAGAGGCACAAACTGCATGACGAGAAGGGACAACGTAGAACACGTCTCTGTCCTGGCACATTTTCGTGTGCGATACTTCCCTCCGGGTCTTCGGGCCTTGCGAAGCCCTGTGTACTGCGAGCGCTGCTACTCGCAGCTGAGAAGGACCGTGGAGCTAGCGGCGAATTCGGAGAGCTCTTCGCTGCACTGCGCCGCTCGCAAGCGGCTTCGTTCTTCGCCTTCTGCCGTCCGGCGAGAGCTGAACTCCAGCGGTCAGTTGCAGCTCTGCCCAACAGCGTGTTCTCAGTTCTGCGGGCAAGCACGCCCTCTTGCCTTGGCCCCGAGAGCAAAGTCCCGAGCGAGCACTCGACTCAGTGCAATGCACCCGGAAGGACGCTCTCGCTCGTCTTTCAAGGAGCGATTCCTAACAGCAGAAGCAGCAGAGGCACAAACTGCATGACGAGAAGGGACAACGTAGAACACGTCTCTGTCCTGGCACATTTCCGTGTGCGATACTTCCCTCCCGGTCTTCGGGCCTTGCGAAGCCCTGTGTACTGCGAGCGCTGCTACTCGCAGCTGAGAAGGACCGTGGAGCTAGCGGCGAATTCGGAGAGCTCTTCGCTGCACTGCGCCGCTCGCAAGCGGCTTCGTTCTTCGCCTTCTGCCGTCCGGCGAGAGCTGAACTCCAGCGGTCAGTTGCAGCTCTGCCCAACAGCGTGTTCTCAGTTCTGCGGGCAAGCACGCCCTCTTGCCTTGGCCCCGAGAGCAAAGTCCCGAGCGAGCACTCGACTCAGTGCAATGCACCCGGAAGGACGCTCTCGCTCGTCTTTCAAGGAGCGATTCCTAACAGCAGAAGCAGCAGAGGCACAAACTGCATGACGAGAAGGGACAACGTAGAACACGTCTCTGTCCTGGCACATTTCCGTGTGCGATACTTCCCTCCCGGTCTTCGGGCCTTGCGAAGCCCTGTGTACTGCGAGCGCTGCTACTCGCAGCTGAGAAGGACCGTGGAGCTAGCGGCGAATTCGGAGAGCTCTTCGCTGCACTGCGCCGCTCGCAAGCGGCTTCGTTCTTCGCCTTCTGCCGTCCGGCGAGAGCTGAACTCCAGCGGTCAGTTGCAGCTCTGCCCAACAGCGTGTTCTCAGTTCTGCGGGCAAGCACGCCCTCTTGCCTTGGCCCCGAGAGCAAAGTCCCGAGCGAGCACTCGACTCAGTGCAATGCACCCGGAAGGACGCTCTCGCTCGTCTTTCAAGGAGCGATTCCTAACAGCAGAAGCAGCAGAGGCACAAACTGCATGACGAGAAGGGACAACGTAGAACACGTCTCTGTCCTGGCACATTTTCGTGTGCGATACTTCCCTCCGGGTCTTCGGGCCTTGCGAAGCCCTGTGTACTGCGAGCGCTGCTACTCGCAGCTGAGAAGGACCGTGGAGCTAGCGGCGAATTCGGAGAGCTCTTCGCTGCACTGCGCCGCTCGCAAGCGGCTTCGTTCTTCGCCTTCTGCCGTCCGGCGAGAGCTGAACTCCAGCGGTCAGTTGCAGCTCTGCCCAACAGCGTGTTCTCAGTTCTGCGGGCAAGCACGCCCTCTTGCCTTGGCCCCGAGTGCAAAGTCCCGAGCGAGCACTCGACTCAGTGCAATGCACCCGGAAGGACGCTCTCGCTCGCCTTTCAAGGAGCGATTCCTAACAGCAGAAGCAGCAGAGGCACAAACTGCATGACGAGAAGGGACAACGTAGAACACGTCTCTGTCCTGGCACATTTTCGTGTGCGATACTTCCCTCCGGGTCTTCGGGCCTTGCGAAGCCCTGTGTACTGCGAGCGCTGCTACTCGCAGCTGAGAAGGACCGTGGAGCTAGCGGCGAATTCGGAGAGCTCTTCGCTGCACTGCGCCGCTCGCAAGCGGCTTCGTTCTTCGCCTTCTGCCGTCCGGCGAGAGCTGAACTCCAGCGGTCAGTTGCAGCTCTGCCCAACAGCGTGTTCTCAGTTCTGCGGGCAAGCACGCCCTCTTGCCTTGGCCCCGAGAGCAAAGTCCCGAGCGAGCACTCGACTCAGTGCAATGCACCCGGAAGGACGCTCTCGCTCGTCTTTCAAGGAGCGATTCCTAACAGCAGAAGCAGCAGAGGCACAAACTGCATGACGAGAAGGGACAACGTAGAACACGTCTCTGTCCTGGCACATTTCCGTGTGCGATACTTCCCTCCGGGTCTTCGGGCCTTGCGAAGCCCTGTGTACTGCGAGCGCTGCTACTCGCAGCTGAGAAGGACCGTGGAGCTAGCGGCGAATTCGGAGAGCTCTTCGCTGCACTGCGCCGCTCGCAAGCGGCTTCGTTCTTCGCCTTCTGCCGTCCGGCGAGAGCTGAACTCCAGCGGTCAGTTGCAGCTCTGCCCAACAGCGTGTTCTCAGTTCTGCGGGCAAGCACGCCCTCTTGCCTTGGCCCCGAGTGCAAAGTCCCGAGCGAGCACTCGACTCAGTGCAATGCACCCGGAAGGACGCTCTCGCTCGCCTTTCAAGGAGCGATTCCTAACAGCAGAAGCAGCAGAGGCACAAACTGCATGACGAGAAGGGACAACGTAGAACACGTCTCTGTCCTGGCACATTTTCGTGTGCGATACTTCCCTCCGGGTCTTCGGGCCTTGCGAACCTCTGTGTACTGCGAGCGCTGCTACTCGCAGCTGAGAAGGACCGTGGAGCTAGCGGCGAATTCGGAGAGCTCTTCGCTGCACTGCGCCGCTCGCAAGCGGCTTCGTTCTTCGCCTTCTGCCGTCCGGCGAGAGCTGAACTCCAGCGGTCAGTTGCAGCTCTGCCCAACAGCGTGTTCTCAGTTCTGCTGGCAAGCACGCCCTCTTGCCTTGGCCCCGAGAGCAAAGCCCCGAGCGAGCACTCGACTCAGTGCAATGCACCCGGAAGGACGCTGTCGCTCGCCTTTCAAGGAGCGATTCCTAACAGCAGAAGCAGCAGAGGCACAAACTGCATGACGAGAAGGGACAACGTAGAACACGTCTCTGTCCTGGCACATTTCCGTGTGCCATACTTCCCTCCGGGTCTTCGGGCCTTGCGAAGCTCTGTGTACTGCGAGCGCTGCTACTCGCAGCTGAGAAGGACCGTGGAGCTAGCGGCGAATTCGGAGAGCTCTTCGCTGCACTGCGCCGCTCGCAAGCGGCTTCGTTCTTCGCCTTCTGCCGTCCGGCGAGAGCTGAACTCCAGCGGTAAGTTTCAGCTCTGCCCAACAGCGTGTTCTCAGTTCTGCGGGCAAGCACGCCCTCTTGCCTTGGCCCCGAGTGCAAAGTCCCGAGCGAGCAGTCGACTCAGTGCAATGCACCCGGAAGGACGCTCTCGCTCGCCTTTCAAGGAGCGATTCCTAACTGCAGAAGCAGCAGAGGCACAAACTGCATGACGAGAAGGGACAACGTAGAACACGTCTCTGTCCTGGCACATTTTCGTGTGCGATACTTCCCTCCGGGTCTTCGGGCCTTGCGAAGCCCTGTGTACTGCGAGCGCTGCTACTCGCAGCTGAGAAGGACCGTGGAGCTAGCGGCGAATTCGGAGAGCTCTTCGCTGCACTGCGCCGCTCGCAAGCGGCTTCGTTCTTCGCCTTCTGCCGTCCGGCGAGAGCTGAACTCCAGCGGTCAGTTGCAGCTCTGCCCAACAGCGTGTTCTCAGTTCTGCGGGCAAGCACGCCCTCTTGCCTTGGCCCCGAGAGCAAAGTCCCGAGCGAGCACTCGACTCAGTGCAATGCACCCGGAAGGACGCTCTCGCTCGTCTTTCAAGGAGCGATTCCTAACAGCAGAAGCAGCAGAGGCACAAACTGCATGACGAGAAGGGACAACGTAGAACACGTCTCTGTCCTGGCACATTTCCGTGTGCGATACTTCCCTCCGGGTCTTCGGGCCTTGCGAAGCCCTGTGTACTGCGAGCGCTGCTACTCGCAGCTGAGAAGGACCGTGGAGCTAGCGGCGAATTCGGAGAGCTCTTCGCTGCACTGCGCCGCTCGCAAGCGGCTTCGTTCTTCGCCTTCTGCCGTCCGGCGAGAGCTGAACTCCAGCGGTCAGTTGCAGCTCTGCCCAACAGCGTGTTCTCAGTTCTGCGGGCAAGCACGCCCTCTTGCCTTGGCCCCGAGTGCAAAGTCCCGAGCGAGCACTCGACTCAGTGCAATGCACCCGGAAGGACGCTCTCGCTCGCCTTTCAAGGAGCGATTCCTAACAGCAGAAGCAGCAGAGGCACAAACTGCATGACGAGAAGGGACAACGTAGAACACGTCTCTGTCCCGGCACATTTCCGTGTGCGATACTTCCCTCCGGGTCTTCGGGCCTTGCGAAGCTCTGTGTACTGCGAGCGCTGCTACTCGCAGCTGAGAAGGACCGTGGAGCTAGCGGCGAATTCGGAGAGCTCTTCGCTGCACTGCGCCGCTCGCAAGCGGCTTCGTTCTTCGCCTTCTGCCGTCCGGCGACAGCTGAACTCCAGCGGTCAGTTGCAGCTCTGCCCAACAGCGTGTTCTCAGTTCTGCGGGCAAGCACGCCCTCTTGCCTTGGCCCCGAGTGCAAAGTCCCGAGCGAGCACTCGACTCAGTGCAATGCACCCGGAAGGACGCTGTCGCTCGCCTTTCAAGGAGCGATTCCTAACAGCAGAAGCAGCAGAGGCACAAACTGCATGACGAGAAGGGACAACGTAGAACACGTCTCTGTCCTGGCACATTTCCGTGTGCCATACTTCCCTCCGGGTCTTCGGGCCTTGCGAAGCTCTGTGTACTGCGAGCGCTGCTACTCGCAGCTGAGAAGGACCGTGGAGCTAGCGGCGAATTCGGAGAGCTCTTCGCTGCACTGCGCCGCTCGCAAGCGGCTTCGTTCTTCGCCTTCTGCCGTCCGGCGAGAGCTGAACTCCAGCGGTAAGTTTCAGCTCTGCCCAACAGCGTGTTCTCAGTTCTGCGGGCAAGCACGCCCTCTTGCCTTGGCCCCGAGTGCAAAGTCCCGAGCGAGCACTCGACTCAGTGCAATGCACCCGGAAGGACGCTCTCGCTCGCCTTTCAAGGAGCGATTCCTAACTGCAGAAGCAGCAGAGGCACAAACTGCATGACGAGAAGGGACAACGTAGAACACGTCTCTGTCCTGGCACATTTTCGTGTGCGATACTTCCCTCCGGGTCTTCGGGCCTTGCGAAGCCCTGTGTACTGCGAGCGCTGCTACTCGCAGCTGAGAAGGACCGTGGAGCTAGCGGCGAATTCGGAGAGCTCTTCGCTGCACTGCGCCGCTCGCAAGCGGCTTCGTTCTTCGCCTTCTGCCGTCCGGCGAGAGCTGAACTCCGGCGGTCAGTTGCAGCTCTGCCCAACAGCGTGTTCTCAGTTCTGCGGGCAAGCACGCCCTCTTGCCTTGGCCCCGAGAGCAAAGTCCCGAGCGAGCACTCGACTCAGTGCAATGCACCCGGAAGGACGCTCTCGCTCGCCTTTCAAGGAGCGATTCCTAACTGCAGAAGCAGCAGAGGCACAAACTGCATGACGAGAAGGGACAACGTAGAACACGTCTCTGTCCTGGCGCATTTCCGTGTGCCATACTTCCCTCCGGGTCTTCGGGCCTTGCGAAGCTCTGTGTACTGCGAGCGCTGCTACTCGCAGCTGAGAAGGACCGTGGAGCTAGCGGCGAATTCGGAGAGCTCTTCGCTGCACTGCGCCGCTCGCAAGCGGCTTCGTTCTTCGCCTTCTGCCGTCCGGCGAGAGCTGAACTCCAGCGGTCAGTTGCAGCTCTGCCCAACAGCGTGTTCTCAGTTCTGCGGGCAAGCACGCCCTCTTGCCTTGGCCCCGAGAGCAAAGCCCCGAGCGAGCACTCGACTCAGTGCAATGCACCCGGAAGGACGCTGTCGCTCGCCTTTCAAGGAGCGATTCCTAACAGCAGAAGCAGCAGAGGCACAAACTGCATGACGAGAAGGGACAACGTAGAACACGTCTCTGTCCTGGCACATTTCCGTGTGCCATACTTCCCTCCGGGTCTTCGGGCCTTGCGAAGCTCTGTGTACTGCGAGCGCTGCTACTCGCAGCTGAGAAGGACCGTGGAGCTAGCGGCGAATTCGGAGAGCTCTTCGCTGCACTGCGCCGCTCGCAAGCGGCTTCGTTCTTCGCCTTCTGCCGTCCGGCGAGAGCTGAACTCCAGCGGTCAGTTGCAGCTCTGCCCAACAGCGTGTTCTCAGTTCTGCGGGCAAGCACGCCCTCTTGCCTTGGCCCCGAGTGCAAAGTCCCGAGCGAGCACTCGACTCAGTGCAATGCACCCGGAAGGACGCTGTCGCTCGCCTTTCAAGGAGCGATTCCTAACTGCAGAAGCAGCAGAGGCACAAACTGCATGACGAGAAGGGACAACGTAGAACACGTCTCTGTCCTGGCACATTTTCGTGTGCGATACTTCCCTCCGGGTCTTCGGGCCTTGCGAAGCCCTGTGTACTGCGAGCGCTGCTACTCGCAGCTGAGAAGGACCGTGGAGCTAGCGGCGAATTCGGAGAGCTCTTCGCTGCACTGCGCCGCTCGCAAGCGGCTTCGTTCTTCGCCTTCTGCCGTCCGGCGAGAGCTGAACTCCAGCGGTCAGTTGCAGCTCTGCCCAACAGCGTGTTCTCAGTTCTGCGGGCAAGCACGCCCTCTTGCCTTGGCCCCGAGTGCAAAGTCCCGAGCGAGCACTCGACTCAGTGCAATGCACCCGGAAGGACGCTCTCGCTCGTCTTTCAAGGAGCGATTCCTAACAGCAGAAGCAGCAGAGGCACAAACTGCATGACGAGAAGGGACAACGTAGAACACGTCTCTGTCCTGGCACATTTTCGTGTGCGATACTTCCCTCCGGGTCTTCGGGCCTTGCGAAGCTCTGTGTACTGCGAGCGCTGCTACTCGCAGCTGAGAAGGACCGTGGAGCTAGCGGCGAATTCGGAGAGCTCTTCGCTGCACTGCGCCGCTCGCAAGCGGCTTCGTTCTTCGCCTTCTGCCGTCCGGCGAGAGCTGAACTCCAGCGGTCAGTTGCAGCTATGCCCAACAGCGTGTTCTCAGTTCTGCGGGCAAGCACGCCCTCTTGCCTTGGCCCCGAGAGCAAAGTCCCGAGCGAGCACTCGACTCAGTGCAATGCACCCGGAAGGACGCTCTCGCTCGTCTTTCAAGGAGCGATTCCTAACAGCAGAAGCAGCAGAGGCACAAACTGCATGACGAGAAGGGACAACGTAGAACACGTCTCTGTCCTGGCACATTTCCGTGTGCGATACTTCCCTCCGGGTCTTCGGGCCTTGCGAAGCTCTGTGTACTGCGAGCGCTGCTACTCGCAGCTGAGAAGGACCGTGGAGCTAGCGGCGAATTCGGAGAGCTCTTCGCTGCACTGCGCCGCTCGCAAGCGGCTTCGTTCTTCGCCTTCTGCCGTCCGGCGAGAGCTGAACTCCGGCGGTCAGTTGCAGCTCTGCCCAACAGCGTGTTCTCAGTTCTGCGGGCAAGCACGCCCTCTTGCCTTGGCCCCGAGAGCAAAGTCCCGAGCGAGCACTCGACTCAGTGCAATGCACCCGGAAGGACGCTCTCGCTCGTCTTTCAAGGAGCGATTCCTAACAGCAGAAGCAGCAGAGGCACAAACTGCATGACGAGAAGGGACAACGTAGAACACGTCTCTGTCCTGGCACATTTCCGTGTGCCATACTTCCCTCCGGGTCTTCGGGCCTTGCGAAGCTCTGTGTACTGCGAGCGCTGCTACTCGCAGCTGAGAAGGACCGTGGAGCTAGCGGCGAATTCGGAGAGCTCTTCGCTGCACTGCGCCGCTCGCAAGCGGCTTCGTTCTTCGCCTTCTGCCGTCCGGCGAGAGCTGAACTCCAGCGGTAAGTTTCAGCTCTGCCCAACAGCGTGTTCTCAGTTCTGCGGGCAAGCACGCCCTCTTGCCTTGGCCCCGAGAGCAAAGCCCCGAGCGAGCACTCGACTCAGTGCAATGCACCCGGAAGGACGCTCTCGCTCGTCTTTCAAGGAGCGATTCCTAACAGCAGAAGCAGCAGAGGCACAAACTGCATGACGAGAAGGGACAACGTAGAACACGTCTCTGTCCTGGCACATTTTCGTGTGCGATACTTCCCTCCGGGTCTTCGGGCCTTGCGAAGCTCTGTGTACTGCGAGCGCTGCTACTCGCAGCTGAGAAGGACCGTGGAGCTAGCGGCGAATTCGGAGAGCTCTTCGCTGCACTGCGCCGCTCGCAAGCGGCTTCGTTCTTCGCCTTCTGCCGTCCGGCGAGAGCTGAACTCCAGCGGTCAGTTGCAGCTCTGCCCAACAGCGTGTTCTCAGTTCTGCGGGCAAGCACGCCCTCTTGCCTTGGCCCCGAGTGCAAAGTCCCGAGCGAGCACTCGACTCAGTGCAATGCACCCGGAAGGACGCTCTCGCTCGTCTTTCAAGGAGCGATTCCTAACAGCAGAAGCAGCAGAGGCACAAACTGCATGACGAGAAGGGACAACGTAGAACACGTCTCTGTCCTGGCACATTTTCGTGTGCGATACTTCCCTCCGGGTCTTCGGGCCTTGCGAAGCCCTGTGTACTGCGAGCGCTGCTACTCGCAGCTGAGAAGGACCGTGGAGCTAGCGGCGAATTCGGAGAGCTCTTCGCTGCACTGCGCCGCTCGCAAGCGGCTTCGTTCTTCGCCTTCTGCCGTCCGGCGAGAGCTGAACTCCAGCGGTCAGTTGCAGCTCTGCCCAACAGCGTGTTCTCAGTTCTGCGGGCAAGCACGCCCTCTTGCCTTGGCCCCGAGAGCAAAGTCCCGAGCGAGCACTCGACTCAGTGCAATGCACCCGGAAGGACGCTCTCGCTCGTCTTTCAAGGAGCGATTCCTAACAGCAGAAGCAGCAGAGGCACAAACTGCATGACGAGAAGGGACAACGTAGAACACGTCTCTGTCCTGGCACATTTCCGTGTGCGATACTTCCCTCCGGGTCTTCGGGCCTTGCGAAGCCCTGTGTACTGCGAGCGCTGCTACTCGCAGCTGAGAAGGACCGTGGAGCTAGCGGCGAATTCGGAGAGCTCTTCGCTGCACTGCGCCGCTCGCAAGCGGCTTCGTTCTTCGCCTTCTGCCGTCCGGCGAGAGCTGAACTCCAGCGGTCAGTTGCAGCTCTGCCCAACAGCGTGTTCTCAGTTCTGCGGGCAAGCACGCCCTCTTGCCTTGGCCCCGAGTGCAAAGTCCCGAGCGAGCACTCGACTCAGTGCAATGCACCCGGAAGGACGCTCTCGCTCGTCTTTCAAGGAGCGATTCCTAACAGCAGAAGCAGCAGAGGCACAAACTGCATGACGAGAAGGGACAACGTAGAACACGTCTCTGTCCTGGCACATTTTCGTGTGCGATACTTCCCTCCGGGTCTTCGGGCCTTGCGAAGCTCTGTGTACTGCGAGCGCTGCTACTCGCAGCTGAGAAGGACCGTGGAGCTAGCGGCGAATTCGGAGAGCTCTTCGCTGCACTGCGCCGCTCGCAAGCGGCTTCGTTCTTCGCCTTCTGCCGTCCGGCGAGAGCTGAACTCCAGCGGTCAGTTGCAGCTCTGCCCAACAGCGTGTTCTCAGTTCTGCGGGCAAGCACGCCCTCTTGCCTTGGCCCCGAGAGCAAAGACCCGAGCGAGCACTCGACTCAGTGCAATGCACCCGGAAGGACGCTCTCGCTCGTCTTTCAAGGAGCGATTCCTAACAGCAGAAGCAGCAGAGGCACAAACTGCATGACGAGAAGGGACAACGTAGAACACGTCTCTGTCCTGGCACATTTTCGTGTGCGTTACTTCCCTCCGGGTCTTCGGGCCTTGCGAAGCCCTGTGTACTGCGAGCGCTGCTACTCGCAGCTGAGAAGGACCGTGGAGCTAGCGGCGAATTCGGAGAGCTCTTCGCTGCACTGCGCCGCTCGCAAGCGGCTTCGTTCTTCGCCTTCTGCCGTCCGGCGAGAGCTGAACTCCAGCGGTCAGTTGCAGCTCTGCCCAACAGCGTGTTCTCAGTTCTGCGGGCAAGCACGCCCTCTTGCCTTGGCCCCGAGAGCAAAGTCCCGAGCGAGCACTCGACTCAGTGCAATGCACCCGGAAGGACGCTCTCGCTCGCCTTTCAAGGAGCGATTCCTAACAGCAGAAGCAGCAGAGGCACAAACTGCATGACGAGAAGGGACAACGTAGAACACGTCTCTGTCCTGGCACATTTCCGTGTGCCATACTTCCCTCCGGGTCTTCGGGCCTTGCGAAGCCCTGTGTACTGCGAGCGCTGCTACTCGCAGCTGAGAAGGACCGTGGAGCTAGCGGCGAATTCGGAGAGCTCTTCGCTGCACTGCGCCGCTCGCAAGCGGCTTCGTTCTTCGCCTTTTGCCGTCCGGCGAGAGCTGAAACTCCAGCGGTCAGTTGCAGCTCTGCCCAACAGCGTGTTCTCAGTTCTGCGGGCAAGCACGCCCTCTTGCCTTGGCCCCGAGTGCAAAGTCCCGAGCGAGCACTCGACTCATTGCAATGCACCCGGAAGGACGCTCTCGCTCGTCTTTCAAGGAGCGATTCCTAACAGCAGAAGCAGCAGAGGCACAAACTGCATGACGAGAAGGGACAACGTAGAACACGTCTCTGTCCTGGCACATTTTCGTGTGCGATACTTCCCTCCGGGTCTTCGGGCCTTGCGAAGCCCTGTGTACTGCGAGCGCTGCTACTCGCAGCTGAGAAGGACCGTGGAGCTAGCGGCGAATTCGGAGAGCTCTTCGCTGCACTGCGCCGCTCGCAAGCGGCTTCGTTCTTCGCCTTCTGCCGTCCGGCGAGAGCTGAACTCCAGCGGTCAGTTGCAGCTCTGCCCAACAGCGTGTTCTCAGTTCTGCGGGCAAGCACGCCCTCTTGCCTTGGCCCCGAGAGCAAAGTCCCGAGCGAGCACTCGACTCAGTGCAATGCACCCGGAAGGACGCTCTCGCTCGTCTTTCAAGGAGCGATTCCTAACAGCAGAAGCAGCAGAGGCACAAACTGCATGACGAGAAGGGACAACGTAGAACACGTCTCTGTCCTGGCACATTTTCGTGTGCGATACTTCCCTCCCGGGTCTTCGGGCCTTGCGAAGCCCTGTGTACTGCGAGCGCTGCTACTCGCAGCTGAGAAGGACCGTGGAGCTAGCGGCGAATTCGGAGAGCTCTTCGCTGCACTGCGCCGCTCGCAAGCGGCTTCGTTCTTCGCCTTCTGCCGTCCGGCGAGAGCTGAACTCCAGCGGTCAGTTGCAGCTCTGCCCAACAGCGTGTTCTCAGTTCTGCGGGCAAGCACGCCCTCTTGCCTTGGCCCCGAGAGCAAAGTCCCGAGCGAGCACTCGACTCAGTGCAATGCACCCGGAAGGACGCTCTCGCTCGTCTTTCAAGGAGCGATTACCTACAGCAAAAGCAGCAGAGGCACAAACTGCATGACGAGAAGGGACAACGTAGAACACGTCTCTGTCCTGGCACATTTTCGTGTGCGATACTTCCCTCCGGGTCTTCGGGCCTTGCGAAGCTCTGTGTACTGCGAGCGCTGCTACTCGCAGCTGAGAAGGACCGTGGAGCTAGCGGCGAATTCGGAGAGCTCTTCGCTGCACTGCGCCGCTCGCAAGCGGCTTCGTTCTTCGCCTTCTGCCGTCCGGCGAGAGCTGAACTCCAGCGGTCAGTTGCAGCTCTGCCCAACAGCGTGTTCTCAGTTCTGCGGGCAAGCACGCCCTCTTGCCTTGGCCCCGAGTGCAAAGTCCCGAGCGAGCACTCGACTCAGTGCAATGCACCCGGAAGGACGCTCTCGCTCGTCTTTCAAGGAGCGATTCCTAACAGCAGAAGCAGCAGAGGA
>NW_028275920.1:0-17500 GCF_052056855.1 Sturnus vulgaris
TCTCACCTCGGTGCCACCGTCACCTCAATGTCACCAACCCTGGTGTCACCTCCTCCTTGATGTCACCCTCTCATTGTCACCCTCACCCGGGTGTCACCGTCACCTCAGTGTCACCAACCTTGGTGTCACCGCCCCCTTGGTGTCACCTCCATTGGTGTCACCTCGGTGTCACCGTCTCAGTGTCACCAAACCTGATGCCACCCTCACCTCGGTGCCACCCTCACCTTGGTGTCACCAACCCTGGTGTCACCTCCTCATTGTCACCCTCACCTCGGTGTCACCTTCTCGGTGTCACCTCCCCCTCGGTGTCACCGTCTCAGTGTCACCAACCCTTGGGCCACCCTTGTGTGACCTCGGTGCCACCATCTCAATGTCCCCAACCCTGGTGTCACCTCCTCCTTGATGTCACCTCCTGATTGTCACCCTCACCTCGGTGTCATCTTCTCGGTGTCACCTCCCCCTCAGTGTCACCGTCTCATTGTCACCAACCTCGGGGCCACCTTCACCTTTGTGTCACTGTCACCTCAATGTCCCCAACCCTGGTGTCACCTCCTCCTCGGTGTCACCTCCTGAGTGTCACCCTCACCAGTGCCACCATCTCAATGTCCCCAACCCCGGTGTCACCCTCACCTCGGTGTCACCAACCGGGCTGTCACCCTGGTGTCACCTCCCCCTCGTTGTCACTGTCACCTCAATGTCACCGACCTCGGTGTCACCTCCTCCTCGGTGTCACCTCCGTTGGTGTCACTTTCTCATTGTCACCCTCACCTGGGTGTCACTGTCACCTCAATGTCACCACCCTTGGTGTCACCTTCTCCTCAGTGTCACTGTCTCAGTGTCACCTCAGTGCCACCCTCACCTTGGTGTCATCAGATTTAGTGTCACCCTCACCTCAGTGCCACCGTCTCATTGTCCCCAACCTCGATGTCACCCTCACCTCGGTGCCACCTCCCCCTTGGTGTCACCTCCATTGGTGTCACCTCAGTGCCACCATCTCAGTGTCACCAACCTCGGTGCCACCCTCACCTTGGTGTCACCAACCTCGGTGTCACCTCCCCGTTGATGTCCCCTCCTCCTCGGTGTCACCATCTCAGTGTCACCAACCGGGCTGTCACCCTGGTGTCACCTCCCCCTCGTTGTCACTGTCACCTCAGTGTCACCAACCTCGGTGTCACCTTCTCAGTGTCACCCTCACCTGGGTGTCACCTGCTCAGTGTCCCCAACCTCGATGTCACCTTCTCCTCAGTGTCACCGTCTCATTGTCACCAACCTCGGTGTCACCTCCTCCTTGATGTCACCTTCTCATTGTCACCCTCACCTGGGTGTCACCGTCACCTCAATGTCACCCTCACCTCGGTGTCACCTCCCCCTTGGTGTCACCTCCATTGGTGCCACCTCGGTGCCACCCCCTCAATGTCCCCAACCCCGGTGCCACCCCCCCCCCGTTCCCCCCCCCCCCCCCGGGATGTCCCCAAATGTCGCAAGAGCCGCCCCTGAGTCACCTCCGGCGCGGTGACGTCACCGTTGCGCAATCCCACCCCGCGATTTGGGGCCGCTTCCCCTTTTCCCCAGGGTTTGGGGGTCACGTGGTTGGGGAGGGGACAGGGGACAGGGGACAGGGACAGGGGACACGGCCATGGAGCTCCGGGCCTTCATCCCTCTGCTGGGTGAGGCCTCCCCTTCATCATCCTCATCCTCCTCATCCTCATCCTCCTCTTCTTCTTCTTCCTCTTTTTTTCCCATTTTTTCCTCTTTTTTTCCCCCATTTTTTTATTTTTTCCCCCTAAATTTCCCTGCCCTTCATCCCAACCCCTCCTCCTCCTCTTCCTCCTCTTCCTCCTCCTCCTCTCTCCCAATTTTTTCTGATTTTTTCCCATTTTTTTCCCAATTTTTCTGATTTTTTTCCCCCATTTCTTTCCCAAATTTCCCCCAATTTTCCACCTTTTTTCCCCAAATTTCCCTGCCCTTCATCCCAACTCCTCCTCCTCCTCCTCTATCCCAATTTTTTCGGATTTTTTCCCAATTTTTTGTGATTTTTTCCCAATTTCTCCCATTTTTTTTCTGATTTTTCTCCCACTTTTTTTCCAATTTTTCCCCATTTTTTCCCAATTCTTTCCCAATTTTCCCCAATTTTCACTTTTTTCCCCCAAATTTCCCTGCCCTTCATCCCAACTCCTCCTCCTCCTCCTCCTCCTCCTCCTCTATCCCAATTTTTTCCTGATTTTTCCCCAATTTTTCCCAAGTTTTTCTCTTTTTTTTCCCCATTTTTCCCCCTATTTTTTCTGATTTTTTCCCAGTTCTTTTCCCAGTTTTTTCCCAATTTTTCCCCCATTTCCCCCCAAATTTCCCTGCCCTTCATCCCAACCCCTCCTCTTCCTCTTCCTCCTCTCTCCCATTTTTTTCTGATTTTTCCCCGATTTTTTCCCAATTTTTTCTGATTTTTTCCCAATTTTTTCCTAATTTTATTCGGATTTTTCCCAATTTTTTCTGATTTTTTTCCCGTTTTTTTCCCATTTTTTTCCCAATTTTTTCTGATTTTTTTCCCATTTTCCCATTTTTTTCCCATTTTTTCCCAATTTTTTCTGATTTTTTTCCCATTTTTTTCCCATTTTTTCCCAATTTTTTTCTGATTTTTTTTTCCCATTTTTTTCCCATTTTTTCCCCAATTTTTTCTGATTTTTTCCCATTTTTTTCCCAATTTTTCCTGATTTTTTTCCCATTTTTTTCTGGTTTTTTTCCCATTTTTTTCCCATTTTTTTCCCTTTTTTTCCCCCATTTTTTTTCCCATTTTTTTCCCATATTTTTTCCCAATTTTTTTCTGATTTTTTCCCATTTTTTTCCCATATTTTTCCCCCATTTTTTTTTCCCATTTTTTTTCCCATTTTTTCCCATTTTTTTCCCATTTTTTCCCATTTTTTTCCCAATTTTTTCTGATTTTTTTTCTGATTTTTTTCCCAATTTTTTTCCCATTTTTTCCCATTTTTTCCCCAATTTTTCCTGATTTTTTTCCCATTTTTTTTCTGATTTTTTTCCCCAATTTTTTCTGATTTTTTCCCATTTTTTCCCAATTTTTTCCCAATTTTTTCCCAATTCTTTCCCATTTTTCCCCATTTTCCCCCAAATTTCCCTTCCCTTCACCCCAACCCCTCCCCTTTTTTTTTTTTTAATTTTATCTTTTCATTTCCTTTCTATTTTAATTTTTTTTTATTTTAAATTCCCCTTTTCCCCTTCATTCCTCCCCCTCGATAAATTAAAAAATAATTTTATTTATTCCCTTTTTATTCCCAATTTTCTCCTTTTTCCCCGTTTTTTTTATCATTTCCTTCTTTTTCATTTTCCTTTTTTTTTTTCTTTTTTTTCCCCCATTTTTTTGTACTTTTCCCATTTTTTTTCAATTTTTCCCATTTTTTTCACTTTTTCCATTTTTTTTCATTTTTCCCATTTATTTTCCCCAATTTTTTCCCTTTTTTTAAATTTTTTCCCATTTTTTCCCCTTTTCCCATTTTTTTAAAATTTTTTCCCATTTATTTTCCACTTTTCCCATTTTTTTCCCAATTTTCCCAATTTTTAATTTTTTCCCATTTTTTCCAATTTTCCCATTTTTAATTTTTTCCCATTTTTCCCCACTTTTCCCATTTAAAAAAATTTCTTTTTTTTTTTACTTTTCCCATTTATTTTTCCCTTTTCCCCAATTTTTTCCCTTTTCCCATTTTTTAATTTTTCCCATTTTTTCCCTTTTTTTCCCCATTTTCTCCTTTTCCCTTTTTTCCCTTTTTCCAATTTTTTTTTTTTACTTTTCCCATTTTTTCCGATTTTCTCATTTTTCCTTTTCCATTTTTTTCCCTTTTCCCATTTTTTATTTTTCCCATTTTTCCCCATTTTCCCAATTTTTTCCTTTTCCATTTTTCCCATTTTTCCCTTTTCCCATTTTTTATTTTTTTCCCATTTTCCCCCATTTCCCATTTTTTTCCCTTTTCCCATTTTTTCCCATTTTCCTTTTTTCCCTTTTCCCATTTTCTTTCATTTTTCCCAATTTTTCCACTTTTCCCTTTTTTTCCCTTTTTCCCATTTTTCACTTTTCCCATTTTTTCCCATTTTTTCCCATTTTTTCCCATTTTTTTCCATTTTTCCATTTTCCCCATTTTTTTTTTACTTTTCCCAATTTTTTCTTTCCTTTCCCCATTTCCCTCCCTTTTCCCATTTTTCCCTTTTTCCCATTTTCTTTCATTTTTCCCATTTTTTTTTAACTTTTTTCCCCCATTTTTCCCCTTTTCCCAATTTTTTTTCCATTTTTCCCATTTTTTTCCCTTTTCCCCATTTTTCCCCCATTTTCCCATTTTTTTTCACTTTTCCAATTTTTTTCACTTTTCCCATTTTCCCCTTTTTCCCATTTTTTACTTTTCCCATTTTTTTTCCCATTTTTCCACTTTTCCCATATTTTCCCCTTTTTTTCCCATTTTTTCACTTTTCCTTTTTTTCCCATTTTTCCCATTTTTTTACTTTTCCCATTTTTTCCCTTTTTCCCATTTTTCCATTTTTTTCCCCATTTTTTTACTTTTCCCTTTTTTCTTTCACTTTTCCCATTTTTCCCCTTTTCCAATTTTTCTTCACTTTTCCCATTTTCCCAATTTTCCCAATTTTTATTTTTTCCCATTTTTTCCAATTTTCCCAATTTTTAATTTTTTCCCATTTTTCCCCACTTTTCCCATTTAAAAAAATTTTCTCTTTTTTTTTTTTTTACTTTTCCCATTTATTTTCCCTTTTCCCATTTTTTTTCCCTTTTCCCATTTTTTATTTTCCCCATTTTTTCCCCATTTTCCCAATTTTTTCCTTTTCCATTTTTCCCATTTTTTCCTCTTTCCCATTTTTTACTTTTTTTCCCATTTTTTTTCCTTTTCCCATTTTTTCCCATTTTCCTTTTTTCCCTTTTTCCCATTTTCTTTCATTTTTCCCAATTTTTCCACTTTTCCCTTTTTTTCCCTTTTTCCCATTTTTTCCTTTTTCCATTTTCCCACTTTTCCCATTTTTTTATTTTTCCCATTTTTCCCATTTTTCCCATTTTTTTTCCTATTTTTTCCCTTTTCCCTTTTTTTCACTTTTCCCATTTTTTTTACTTTTTTTCCCATTTTTTTCCCATTTTCCCCATTTTTTTTTTACTTTTCCCAATTTTTTCCTTTTTTCCCATTTTTTCCCCATTTCCCTTTTTTATTTTTCCTTTTTTTTCCCTTTTCCCATTTTTTTATTTTTCCCATTTTTAAATTTTTCCCATTTTTTTCCCATTTTCCCAATTTTTCCCCATTTTCCCAAATTTTTTTTCACTTTTCCCATTTTTTCCATTTCCCGTTTCCCCCCCTTTTCCCATTTTTAAATTTTTTCCCATTTTTCCCATTTTCCCAATTTTTTTTTCCCATTTTCCCATTTTTTTAAATTTTTTCCCAATTTTTTTCTCCCATTTTCCCAATTTTTTTTCCACTTTTCCCATTTTAATTTTTTCCCATTTTTTTTCCCATTTTCCCATTTTTTTTTCCATTTTCCCATTTTTCCCCCATTTTCCCAAATTTTTTCCCCATTTTCCCAATTTTTTTTCCCATTTTCCCAATTTTTTCTCTCATTTTCCCAATTTTTTTTTTCACTTTTCCCATTTTTTTCCATTTCCCGTTTCCCCCCCTTTTCCCATTTTTTTTATTTTTCCCAATTTTTTTCCCATTTTCCCATTTTTTCCCATTTTTTCCCATTTTCCCAATTTTTCCCCCTTTTTTCCCAATTTTTTTCCCATTTTCCCCATTTTTTTATTTTTCCCATTTTTAAATTTTTCCCATTTTTTTTCCCATTTTCCCATTTTTCCCATTTTCCCAATTTTTTTCTCCCATTTTCCCAATTTTTTTCCCATTTTTCCCAAATTTTTTTCCCTTTTCCCATTTTTTTATTTTTCCCATTTTTAAAATTTTTTCCCAATTTTTTTTCCCATTTTCCCAATTTTTTTCCCCCATTTTCCCATTTTTTTTCCCTTTTTCCCATTTTTTAATTTTTTCCCATTTTTTTCCCATTTTCCCAATTTTTTTTCCACTTTTCCCATTTTTATCCCATTTCCCTTTTTTATTTTTCCCATTTTATTTTCACTTTCCCATTTTTTCCCTTTTCCCATTTTTTTATTTTTCCCATTTTTTAATTTTTCCCATTTTTAAATTTTTCCCAATTTTTTCCCATTTCCCCAATTTTTTTTCACTTTTCCCATTTTTTAATTTTTCCCATTTTTTAATTTTTCCCATTTTTCCCCCATTTTCCCATTTTTTTTCCCTTTTCCCATTTTTTATTTTTCCCATTTTAAATTTTTTTCCATTTTTTCCATTTTCCCAAATTTTTTCCCATTTTCCCATTTTTTAATTTTTCCCAATTTTTTTTCCCATTTTCCCATTTTTTCCCATTTTCCCAATTTTTTTTTTCACTTTTCCCATTTTTTTCCATTTCCCGTTTCCCCCCCTTTTCCCATTTTTTAAATTTTTTCCCAATTTTTTTCCCATTTTCCCAATTTTTTTTCCCATTTTCCCAATTTTTTATTTTTTCCCATTTTCCCAATTTTTTTTCCCTTTTCCCATTTTTATTTTTCCCATTTTTAAATTTTTCCCATTTTTCCCATTTTCCCAATTTTTTCCCCATTTTCCCATTTTTTCCCATTTTCCCAATTTTTTATTTTTTCCCATTTTTTCCCCATTTTCCCATTTTTTTCCCTTTTCCCATTTTTTAAATTTTTCCCAATTTTTTTCCCATTTTCCTAATTTTTTTTTCCCATTTTCCCAATTTTTTATTTTTTCCCATTTTCCCAATTTTTTTCCCCATTTTCCCATTTTTTTCCCTTTTCCCATTTTTTAATTTTTCCCAATTTTTTCCCTTTTTCCCAATTTTTTCCCCATTTTCCTAATTTTTTTTCCCATTTTCCCAATTTTTTATTTTTTTCCCATTTTCCCAATTTTTTTCCCCATTTTCCCATTTTTTCCCCTTTTCCCATTTTTAAATTTTTCCCATTTTTTCCCCATTTTCCCATTTTTTTCCCTTTCCCATTTTTTAATTTTTCCCAGTTTTTTCCCATTTTCCCAATTTTTTTTCCCCATTTTCCCAAATTTTTTTTTCACTTTTCCCATTTTTTATTTTTCCCATTTTTTCCCTTTCCCATTTTTTCCATTTTCCCATTTTTCCCCATTTTCCCATTTTTTAATTTTTCCCAATTTTTCCCTTTTCCCATTTTTAAAATTTTTTCCCATTTTTTCCCCTTTTTCCCAATTTTTTTTTTCACTTTTCCCATTTTTTTCCAGCCTCTCTCCCGATCCTTTTCCCGTGGGTGGCGCCTTCAGGTAACGACAAAATTCCCACAAAAATCCCGATTTTGGGAAAAAAAAAAAATTTTAAAAAAATAAAAAATCCCAATTTTCTCCATCCCCACCTCGAAAAATCGAATTTTTGGGGCCGATTTTGGCTTTTTTAGACCCAATCTGAGCCCAATCCAAAACCAAAAATTCCCCCCAAATTTTTTCCTAAATTTGAGACCCCAAAATTCCCCCAAAATTTCCCCAAAATCGAGACCCCAAAATCCTCAAATTTTACCCAAATTTTCCTCAAAATTGAGACCCAAAATCCCCAAATTTGAACCCCAAAAATCCTCAAAATTTCCCTCAAAATTTTCCCAAAATTGAGCCCCAAAATCCCCAAATTTTCCCAAAATTGAGCCTCAAAATCCTCAATTTTTCACCAAATTTTCCCCAAAATTGAGCCCCAAAAATCCCAAATTTTCCCCAAAATTTCCCCCAAAATTGAGACCCAAAAATCCCCAAATTTTCCCCAAATTTCTCCTAAAGTTGAGCCCCAAAACTCCCAAATTTCCCGAAAATTCAGCCCCAAATCCCCAAATTTTTCCCCCAAATTTCCCCAAATTTGAGCCCCAAAATACTCAAAATTTCCCTCAAAATTTCCCCAAAATTGAGACCCAAAATCCCCAAATTTTCCCAAAATTGAGCCCCCAAAATTCCCAATTTTCCCCCAAATTTCCTCAAAATTGAGCCCCAAAATCCCCAAAATTTCTCCAAATTTTCCCCAAAATTGTGACCCAGAACCCCCAAATTTTACCCAAATTCTCCTCAAAATTGAGACTCAAAAATCCCCAAATTTCCCCAAATTTGAGCCCCAAAATCCTCAAAATTTCCCTCAAAATTTCCACAAAATGAAGCTCCAAAATCCCCAAATTTTCCCAAAATTTTCCCAAAATTGAGACCCAAAATCCCCCAAAATTTCCCCAAAATTCCCCCACAATTCCCAATTTTTCCCCAAATTTCCCCAAAATTGAGCCCCAAAATCCTCAAAATTTCCCTCAAAAATTTTCCCAAAATTGAGACCCAAAATCCCCAAAATTCCTCAAAATTGACCCTCAAAATCCTCAATTTTTCACCAAATTTTCCCCAAATTGAGCCCCAAAAATCCCCAAATTCCCTCCAAATTTATCCTAAAATTTAGACCCAAAAATCCCCCAAATTTTCCCCAAAATCCCCAAATTTTCCCCCAAATTTCCCGGAATTTGAGCCCCAAAATCCTCAAAATTTCCCTCAAAAATTTTCCCAAAATTGAGCCCCAAAATCCCCAAAATTTCTCCAAATTTCCCCAAAATTGAGACCCAAAATCCCCAAAATTCCTCAAAATTGAGCCCCCAAAATACCCAAAATTCCCCCCAAAATTTCCCCAAAATTGAGACCCAAAAATCCCCAAATTTTTCCCCAAAATTTCCCCAAATTTGAGCCTCAAAATCCTCAAAATTTCTCTCAAAAATTTTCCCAAAATTGAGCCCCAAAATCCCCAAAATTTCTCCAAATTTCCCCAAAATTGAGACCCAAAATCCCCAAATTTCCCCAAATTTGAGTCCCAAAATCCTCAAAATTTCCCTCAAAATTTCCCCAAATTTGAGCCTCAAAACCCCAAAATTTCCCCCCAAATTTCCCCAAATTGAGCCCCAAAAATCCCCAAAATTCCCTCCAAATTTATCCTAAAATTGAGCCCCAAAAATCCCCCAAATTTTCCCCAAAATCCCCAAATTTTCCCCCAAATTTCCCGGAATTTGAGCCCCAAAATCCTCAAAATTTCCCTCAAAAATTTTCCCAAAATGGAGACCCAAAATCACCAAATTTTCCCAAAATTGAGCCCCAAAATTCCCAAATTTTCCCCCAAATTTCCCCAAAATTGAGACACAAAAACCCCCAAATTCCCCCAAAATTTTTTCCAAAATTGAGCCCCAAAATCCTCAAAATTTCCCTCAAAAATTTCCCCCAAATTGAGCCCCAAAAATCCCCAAAATTTCTCCAAAATTTCCCCAAAATTGTGACCCAGAACCCCCAAATTTTACCCAAATTCTCCCCAAAATTGAGCCCCAAAATCCCCAAATTTTCCCAAATTTGAGCCCCAAAAATCCCCAAAATTCCCCCCAAATTTCCCCAAATTTGAGCCTCAAAACCCCAAAAATTTCCTTCGAAATTTCTCCAAAATTGAGCCCCAAAATCCCCAAATTTTCCCAAAATTTTCCCAAAATTGAGCCCCAAAAATCCCCCAATTTTTCCCCAAAATCCCCAAAATTCTCCCCAAATTTCCCCAAATTTGAGCCTCAAAACCCCAAAAATTTCCTTCGAAATTTCTCCAAAATTGAGCCCCAAAATCCCCAAATTCCCCCAAATTTGAGTCCCAAAATCCTTAAAATTTCCCTCAAAATTTTCCCCAAATTGAGCCCCAAAAATCCCCAAATTCCCTCCAAATTGATCCCAAAATTGAGACCCCAAAATCCCCAAATTTTCCCCCAAATTTCCCAGAATTTGAACCCCAAAATCCTCAAAATTTCCCTCAAAATTTCTCCCAAATTTGAGCCCCAAAATCCCCAAATTTTCCCCAAATTGAGCCTCAAAATCCTCAATTTTTCACCAAATTTTCCCCAAAATTGAGACCCAAAAATCCTCAAATTTTCCTCCAAATTTATCCTAAAATTGAGACCAAAAAATCCCCAAATTTTCCCCAAAATCCCCAAATTTTCCCAAAATTTTCCCAAAATTGAGCCCCAAAAATCCCCCAAAAATTTTCCCCAAAATCCCCAAATTTTCCCCCAAATTTCCCGGAATTTGAGCCTCAAAATCCTCAAAATTTCCCTCAAAATTTCCCCAGAATTGAGACCCAAAAATCCCCAAATTTTCCCCAAATTTCTCCTAAAATTGAGCCCCAAAACTCCCAAATTTCCCGAAAATTCAGCCCCAAATCCCCCAAATTTTTCCCCCAAATTTCCCCAAATTTGAGCCCCCAAATCCTCAAAATTTCCATCAAAAATTTTCCCAAAATTGAGACCCAAAAATCCCCAAATTTTCCCCAAAATTCCCCCACAATTCCCAATTTTTCCCCAAATTTCTCCCAAAATTGAGACCTCAAAACCCCCAAATTCCCCCAAAATTTCTCCAAAATTGAGCCCCAAAATCCTCAAAATTTCTCTCAAAAATTTTCCCAAAATTGAGCCTCAAAATCCTCAATTTTTCACCAAATTTTCCCCAAAATTGAGCCCCCCAAATCCCCAAATTTTCCCCAAAATTTCCCCAAAAATGAGACCCCAAAATCCCCCAAATTACCCCCAAATTTCCCCAAAAATTGAGACCCAAAAATCCCCAAATTTTCCTAAAATTTCCCCAAATTGAGCCCCCAAATCCCCAATTTTCCCCCAAATTTCCCCAAATTGAGCCCCAAAAATCCTCAAAATTTCCCCAAATTTGAGCCCCAAAATCCTCAAAATTTTCCTCAAAGCTTCCCCAAAATTGAGACCCAAAATTCCTCAAAATTCCTCAAAATTGAGCTTCAAAATCCTCAATTTTTCACCAAATTTCCCCCAAAATTGAGCCCCAAAAATTCCCAAATTTTCCCCAAAATCCCCCCAAAATTGAGCCCCAAAATCCTCAAAATTTCCCTCAAAATTTCCCCAAAATTGAGCTCCAAAATCCCCAAATTTTCCCAAAACTGAGACCCAAAATCCCCAAAATTCCTCAAAATTGAGCCTCAAAATCCTCAATTTTTCACCAAATTTCCCCCAAAATTGAGCCCCAAAAATTCCCAATTTTCCCCAAAATTTCCCCAAAAACGAGACCCCAAAATCCCCAAAATTCCCCCCAAATTTCCACAAAATTGAGCCCAAAAATCCCCAAATTTTCCCCAAATTTCTCCTAAAGTTGAGCCCCAAAATCCCCAAATTTCTGGAAAATTCAGCCCCAAATCCCCAAATTTTTCCCCCAAATTTCCCCAAATTTGAGTCCCAAAATCCTCAAAATTTCTCTCAAAAATTTTACCAAAATTCCCCCACAATTCCCAATTTTTCCCCAAATTTCTCCCCAAAATTGAGCCCAAAAATCCCCAAATTTTCACCAAATTTTCCTCAAAATTGAGCCCCAAAATCCCCAAAATTTCCCCAAATTTTCCCCAAAATTGTGACCCAGAACCCCCAAATTTTACCCAAATTCTCCTCAAAAATGAGACCCAAAATCCCCAAAATTTCCCTCAAAATTTCCCCAAAATTGATCCCCAAAATCCCCAAATTTTTCCCAAAATTGAGCCTCCAAAATTCCCAATTTCCCCCAAAATTTCCCGAAAATTCAGCCCCAAATCCCCAAATTTTTCCCCCAAATTTCCCCAAATTTGAGCCCCAAAATCCTCAAAATTTCTCTCAAAATTTTTCCCAAATTGAGCCCCAAAATCCCCAAATTTTTCCCCCAAATTTCCCGGAATTTGAGCCCCAAAATCCTCAAAATTTCCCTCAAAATTTTCCCAAAATTGAGCCCCAAAATCCCCAAATTTCCCCAAAATTGAGCCCCAAAATCCCCAAAATTCCCCCCAAATTTCCCCAAATTTGAGCCTCAAAACCCCAAAATTTCCTCCGAAATTTCTCCAAAATTGAGCCCCAAAATCCCCAAATTTTCCCAAAATTGAGACCCAAAAATCCCCAATTTTCCCCCAAATTTCCCCAAAATTCCCCCCAAAAATCCCAAAATTTCCCCAAAATTTCCCCAAATGGAGCCCCAAAAATCCTCAAAATTCCCCCCAAATTTCCCCAAAATTAAGACCCCAAAATCCCCAAATTTTCCCCAAATTTTCCCCAAATTTCTCCTAAAATTGAGCCCCAAAACTCCCAAATTTCCCAAAAATTCAGTCCCGAATCCCCAAATTTTCTCCCAAATTTCCCCAAATTGAGCCCCAAAATCCTCAAAATTTCTCTCAAAATTTTTCCCAAAATTGAGACCCAAAATCCCGAAATTTTCCCAAAATTTTCCCAAAATTGAGCCCCAAAAATCCCCCAAATTTTCCCCAAAATCCCCAAATTTTCCCCCAAATTTCCTGGAATTTGAGCCCCAAAATCCCCAAAATTCCCCCCAAAATTTCCCCAAAATTGAGACCCAAAAATCCCCAAATTTTCCCCAAATTTCTCCTAAAGTTGAGCCCCAAAACTCCCAAATTTCCCGAAAATTCAGCCCCAAATCCCCAAATTTTCCCCCCAAATTTCCCCAAATTTGAGCCCCAAAATCCTCAAAATTTCCCTCAAAATTTCCCCAAAATTGAGCCCCAAAATCCCCAAAATTTCTCCAAATTTTCCCAAAATTGAGCCCCAAAAATCCCCAAAATTTCTCCAAATTTTCCCCAAAATTGTGAACCAGAACCCCCAAATTTTACCCAAATTCTCCTCAAAATTGAGACCCAAAATCCCCAAATTTCCCCAAATTGGAGCCTCAAAACCCCAAAATTTCCTTCGAAATTTCTCCAAAATTGGTCCCCAAAATCCCCAAATTTTCCCCAAAATTGAGCCCCAAAAATCCCCCAAATTTTCCCCAAAATCCCCAAATTTTTCCCCCAAATTTCCCGGAATTTGAGCCCCAAAATCCTCAAAATTTCCCTCAAATTTTCCCCAAAATGAAGCTCCAAAATCCCAAAATTTCCCCCAAAATTTCCCCCAAATTGAGCCCCAAAAATCCCCAAATTTCCCCAAAATTTCCCCAAATTTGAGCCTCAAAACCCCAAAATTTCCTTCGAAATTTCTCCAAAATTGAAACCCAAAAATCCCCAAATTTTTCCCAAAATTGAGCCCCCAAAACTCCCAAATTCCCCCAAATTTTCCCAAAATTGAGGCCCAAAAATCCCCAAATTTTCCCCCAAATTTCTTCTAAAATGGAGCCCCAAATTCCCCCAAATTTGAGACTCAAAACCCAAAATTTCCCCCAAATTTGAGCCCCAAAATCCTCAAAATTTCCCTCAAAATTTCCCCAAATTTGAGACCCCAAAATCCCCAAATTTTCCCCCAAATTTCCAAGAATTTGAACCCCAAAATCCTCAAAATTTCCCTCAAAAATTTCCCAAAATTGAGCCCCCAAAATTCCCAAATTTTCCCCAAATTTCCCCAAATTGAGCCAAATTTTTGGGGCCATTTTTCGACTTTTTGGACCCAACCTTTAAAAAAATCGAATTTTTGGGGCCCTTTTCGTAATTTTTTAACCCAATCATTCCAAAAAATCGAATTTTTGGGGCCAATTTTGGGATTTTTTGACACAACCACTCAAAAAAATCAAATTTTTGGGGCCAATTTTAAGATTTTTTGACCCAACCACCCCAAAAAAAATCGAAATTTTTTTTATCCCACTTTTCACCTTTTTTCACCCAACCACTCAAAAAAATCGAATTTTTGGGGCCAAATTTGGGATTTTTTGACCCAACCACTCAAAAATTTGAATTTTTGGGGCCAATTTTGGACTTTTTTGACCCAACCACCCCAAAAAAAATCAAATTTTTGGGGCCAATTTTAGGATTTTGGGACCCAACCATTCAAAAAAATCGAATTTTTGGGGCCATTTTTGGACTTTTTTGACCCAACCACCCCAAAAAAATCAAAATTTTTTGGCCACTTTTCGACTTTTTTGACCAAACCACTCAAAAAAATCGAATTTTTGGGGCCATTTTACGACCAAACCATTCCAAAAAATTGAATTTTTGGGGAAATTTTTGGACTTTTTTGACCAAACCTTTAAAAAAATCAAATTTTTGGGGCCAATTTTGGGATTTTTTGACCCAACAGCTCAAAAATTTGAATTTTTTGGGGCCATTTTTGGACTTTTTGGACCAAACCACCCAAATAAATCAAATTTTTTTTGGCAATTTTTGGGTTTTTTTGACCCAACCATTCAAAAAAATCAAATTTTTGGGGCCATTTTTGGGATTTTTGGTCCCAATCACTCAAAAATTTGAATTTTTTGGGGCCATTTTTGGGTTTTTTTGACCCAACAACTCCAAAATTTGAATTTTTGGGGCCATTTTTGGACTTTTTTGACCCAACCACCCCAAAAAAATCAAATTTTTTTGGCCACTTTTCAACTTTTTAGACCCAACCACTCAAAAAAATCGAATTTTTGGGGCCAATTTTGGGATTTTTTGACCCAACAGCTCAAAAATTTGTATTTTTTGGGGCCAATTTTGGACTTTTTGGACCCAACCATTCCAAAAAATTGAATTTTTTGGGGCGATTTTTGGGTTTTTTTGGACCCAACCACTCAAAAATTTTGAATTTTTTTGGCCATTTTTAGGATTTTTTGACCCAACCACCCAAAAAAATCAAAATTTTTGGGGCCAAATTTGGGATTTTTTGACCCAACAGCTCAAAAATTTGAATTTTTGGGGCCATTTTTAGACCCAACCATTCCAAAAAATTGAATTTTTGGGGAAATTTTTGGACTTTTTTGACCAAACCACTCAAAAAATCAAATTTTTGGGGCCAATTTTGGGATTTTTGGACACAACCACCCCCAAAAAAATCAAAATTTTTTGGCCACTTTTCGACTTTTTTGACCCAACCACTCAAAAAAATTTAATTTTTGGGGCCAATTTTGGGATTTTTTGACCCAACCATTCAAAAAAATCAAATTTTTGGGGCCAAATTTGGGATTTTTTGACACAACCACTCAAAAACTTTGAATTTTTTGGGGCCATTTTTGGGTTTTTTTTGACCCAACCATTCCAAAAAATTGAATTTTTGGGGAAATTTTTGGACTTTTTTGACCAAACCTTTAAAAAATCAAATTTTTGGGGCCAATTTGGGGATTTTTTGACCCAACCACTCAAAAAATTTGAATTTTTGGGGCCAATTTTAGGATTTTTGGACCCAACCATTCAAAAAAATCGAATTTTTGGGGCCATTTTTGGGATTTTTTGACCCAACCATTCAAAAAAATCAAATTTTTGGGGCCATTTTTCGACTTTTTGGACCCAACCTTTAAAAAAATCGAATTTTTGGGGCCATTTTTGGACTTTTTTGACCCAACCATTCCAAAAAATCAAATTTTTGGGGCCAAATTTGGGATTTTTTGACACAACCACTCAAAAACTGAATTTTTGGGGCCATTTTTGTGTTTTTTTTGACCCAACCATTCCAAAAAATCGAATTTTTGGGGAAATTTTTGGACTTTTTTGACCAAACCTTTAAAAAATCAAATTTTTGGGGCCAATTTTGGGATTTTTTGACCCAACCACCCCAAAAATTCAAATTTTTGGGGCCATTTTTGGGTTTTTTTGACCCAACAGCTCAAAAATTTGAATTTTTGGGGCCATTTTTAGGATTTTCTGACCCAACCACCCAAAAAAATCAAAATTTTTGGGGCCAAATTTGGGATTTTTTGACACAACCACTCAAAAACTGAATTTTTGGGGTCATTTTTGTGTTTTTTTGACCCAACCACTCAAAAAAATTGAATTTTTGGGGCCAATTTTGGGATTTTTTGACCCAACCATTCAAAAAAATTGAATTTTTGGGGCCAAATTTCGACTTTTTGGACCCAACCACTCAAAAAAATCAAATTTTTGGGGCCAAATTTGGGATTTTTTGACCCAACCACCCCAAAAAAATCGAATTTTTTTGGTCATTTTTGGACTTTTTTGACCAGACCTTTAAAAAATCAAATTTTTGGGGCCAATTTTGGACTTTTTTGACCCAATCACCCAAAAAATTTGAATTTTTGGGGCCATATTTAGGATTATTTTGACCCAACCACCCCAAAAAATCAAATTTTTTTGGCCATTTTTTGACTTTTTTGACCCAACCACCCCAAAAAAATCAAAATTTTTTGGCCACTTTTTGACTTTTTTGACCCAACCACTCAAAAAAATCGAATTTTTGGGGCCAATTTTGGGGTTTTTTTGACCCAACAACTCCAAAATTTGAATTTTTGGGGCCATTTTTGCGTTTTTTTGGACCCAACACCACCCAAAAGTCGAATTTTTGGGGCCATTTTTGGGTTTTTTTGGACCCAACCACTCAAAACATCAAAATTTTGGGGCCATTTTTGGGATTTTTGGTCCCAATCACCCAAAAATTTTGAATTTTTGGGGCCATTTTTAGGATTTTTTGACCCAACCACTCAAAAAATCAAATTTTTGGGGCCAAATTTGGGATTTTTTGACACAACCACTCAAAAAAATCGAATTTTTGGGGCCATTTTTGGGTTTTTTTGACCCAACCACACAAAAAATGAAATTTTTGGGGCCAATTTTGGACTTTTTTGACCCAACCACCCCAAAAAAATCAAATTTTTTTGGCCACTTTTCAACTTTTTAGACCCAACCACTCAAAAAAATCGAATTTTTGGGGCCAATTTTGGGATTTTTTGACCCAACCATTCCAAAAAATTGAATTTTTGGGGCCAAATTTCGACTTTTTGGACCCAACCACTCAAAAAAATCAAATTTTTGGGGCCATTTTTGGTTTTTTTTGACCCAACCACCCAAAAACTTTGATTTTTTTTGGCCATTTTTGGACTTTTTTGACCAAACCTTTAAAAAATCAAATTTTTGGGGCCAATTTTGGGATTTTTGGACCCAACCACTCAAAAAAATCAAATTTTGGGGGAAATTTTTGGGATTTTTTGACCCAACCACCCCAAAAAATCAAATTTTTGGGGCCAAATTTGGGATTTTTTGACCCAACCACTCCAAAATTTGAATTTTTGGGGCCATTTTTGGACTTTTTCGACCCAACCACCCCAAAAAAATCGAATTTTTGGGGCCAATTTTGGGATTTTTTGACCCAACCACTCAAAAACTTTGAATTTTTGGGGCCATTTTTGGGATTTTTTGACCCAACAACTCAAAAAAATCGAATTTTTGGGGCCATTTTAAGACCCAACCATTCCAAAAAATTGAATTTTTGGTCATTTTTGGACTTTTTTGACCAAACCTTTAAAAAATCAAATTTTTGGGGCCAATTTTGGGATTTTTTGACCCAACCATTCAAAAAAATGAAATTTTTTGGCCATTTTTGGACTTTTTTGACCAAACCTTTAAAAAAATCGAATTTTTGGGGCCATTTTTGGGTTTTTTTGGACACAACCACTCCAAAAATTCAAATTTTTGGGGCCAAATTTGGGATTTTTTGACCCAACAACTCCAAAATTTGAATTTTTGGGGCCATTTTTGG
>NW_028275920.1:22500-43620 GCF_052056855.1 Sturnus vulgaris
GTTGGGTTGGGTTGAGTTGGGTTGGGTTGGGTTGGTTGGGTTGGGTTGGGTTTGGTTGGGTTGGGTTGGGTTGAGTTGAGTTGGGTTGGGTTGGGTTTGGTTGGGTTGGTTGGGTTGGGTTGAGTTGGGTTGGGTTGGGTTGAGTTGGGTTGGGTTGGGTTTGGTTGGGTTGGGTTGGGTTGAGTTGGGTTGGGTTGAGTTGGGTTGGGTTGGGTTTGGTTGGGTTGGGTTGGGTTGCCCAAGGTTGGGTTGGGTTGGGTTGAGTTGGGTTGGGTTGAGTTGGGTTGGGTTGGGTTGAGTTGGGTTGAGTTGGGTTGGGTTGCGTTGGGTTGGGTTGGGTTGAGTTGGGTTGGGTTGGGTTGGGTTGGGTTGAGTTGGGTTGGTTGGGTTGGGTTGGGTTGGGTTGGGTTGAGTTGGGTTGGGTTGGGTTGGGTTGAGTTGGGTTGGTTGGGTTGGGTTGGGTTTGGTTGAGTTGGGTTGGGTTGCCCAAGGTTGGGTTGGGTTGAGTTGAGTTGGGCTGGGTTGGGTTGGGTTGGGTTGGTTGGGTTGGGTTGGGTTGGGTTGGGTTGAGTTGGGTTGGGTTGGGTTGGGTTGGGTTGGGTTGGGTTGGGTTGAGTTGGGTTGGGTTTGGTTGGGTTGGGTTGGGTTGGGTTGAGTTGGGTTGGGTTGAGTTGGGTTGGGTTGGGTTGGGTTGAGTTGGGTTTGGTTGAGTTGGGTTGGGTTGGGTTGAGTTGGGTTGGGGTTGGGTTGGGTTTGGTTGAGTTGGGTTGGGTTGGGTTTGGTTGCCCAAGGTTGGTTTTGGTTGCCCAAGGTTGGTTTTGGTTGCCCATGGTTGGGTTTGGTTGCCCACGGTTGGGTTGGTTTTGGTTGGATCGTCCCAACCAAATCTCCCAAAAATCCAAAATTTGGGATTTCTGGGATTTTCCCCCATTTTTTCCAAAACACCAAAATTTTTTTACCCAAATCCAATCCCAACCTCTCCCAAAATTTCATTTTTACCCCAAATTTTTCCACCTCCAAAAATCGAATTTTTTGGGGTCATTTTTTACACTTTTTTGACCCAAAAATTTCATTTTTCTCCCAAATTTTTCCATTCCAACCTCCAAAAAGCCCCAAAATCCGAATTTTTGTGCCTATTTTTCCAATTTTTAACCCAAACCTCTCCCAAAATTTTTATTTTTCCCCCAATTTTTTCCACCTCCAAAAATCCAAAAAATTTGAATTTTTTGAGGCCACTTTTAGGATTTTTTTGACCCAAAATTTTTTCTTTTTCCCCCATAATTTTTCATTTTTCCCTCAAATTTTTTCATTTTTCCCCCATAAATTTTTTATTTTTCCCCCAAATTTTTAATTTTTCCCCCAAAATTTTTTATTTTTCCCCCAAATTTTTTTCTCCCAAATTTTTTAATTTTTCCCAAAAAATTTATAATTTTTCTCCCATTTTTTATTTTTCCCTCAAATTTTTCATTTTTCCCAAAAAATTTATAATTTTTCCCCCATAATTTATTTATTTTTCCCCCATAATTTTTATTTTCCCTCAAATTTTTTATTTTTCCCCCAAATTTTTTTCCCCCAAATTTTTCATTTTTCCCCAAAATTTTTTAATTTTTCCCCCCAAATTTATTATTTTTCCCCCAAAATCTTTTATTTTCCCCAAAATTTTTTTTTATTTTTCCTCCATAATTTTTTTATTTTTCCCCCAGAATTTTTTTTATTTTCCCCCCAAAATTTTTTATTTTCCCCCCAAATTTTTTATTTTTCCTCCATAATTTTTTTAATTTTTCCCCCAAAATTTTTTATTTTCCCCCAAAATTTTTTATTTTTCCCAAAAATTTTTTATTTTTCCCCCATAACTTTTTAAATTTTTCCCCCAATTTTTTAAATTTTTCCCCCAAAATCTTTTATTTTCCCAAAATTTTTTTTTAATTTTTCCACCATAATTTTTTTATTTTCCCCCCATAATTTTCATTTTTCCCCCAAATATTTTATTTTCCCCCAAAATTTTTAATTTTTCCCCCAAATTTTTTATTTTTCCCTCAAATTTTTTATTTTCCCCCAAATTTTTAATTTTCCCCCAATTTTTTAAATTTTTCCCCATAAATTTATAATTTTTCCTCCCAAAATTTTTATTTTTCCCCCGTAATTTTTTATTTTCCCCTCATAATTTATTTTTACCCCAAATTTTTTATTTCCCCAAAATTTTTTATTTTTCCCCCAAATTTTTAATTTTTCCCCCAAATTTTTAAATTTTTCCCCAAAAATTTTTAATTTTTCCCCCAAATTTATAATTTTTCCCAAAAATTTTTAATTTTTCCCCAAAATTTTTTATTTCCCCCAAATTTTTAAATTTTTCCCCCAGAATTTTTTATTTTCCCCCCAAATTTTTTTTATTTTCCCCCAAATTTTTTCTTTTTCCCTCAAATTTTTTATTTTTCCCCCATAATTTTTTATTTTCCCCCAAATTTTTAAATTTTCCCCCAAAAATTTATAATTTTTCCCCAAAATTTTTAATTTTTCCCCCAAATTTTTTTAATTTTTCCCCAAAAATTTATAATTTTTCCTCCCAAATTTTTTATTTTTCCCTCAAATTTTTCATTTTTCCCCCAAGTTCTCTCATTTTCCCCCAAATTTTTTCATTTTTCCCAAAAAATTTATAATTTTTCCCCCATAATTTTTTATTTTTCCCCCAAAATCTTTTATTTTCCCCCAAATTTTTTTTTATTTTTCCTCCATAATTTTTTTATTTTTCCCCCAGGATTGTTTTTATTTTTCCCAAAAATTTTTTTTATTTTTCCTCCATAATTTTTTTATTTTTCCCCCAGAATTTTTTTTATTTTTCCCCAAAATTTTTTAATTTTCCCCCAAATTTTTAATTTTTCCCCCAAAATTTTTTATTTTCCCCCCAAATTTTTTTAATTTTCCCCCATAACTTTTTTAATTTTTCCCCCAAATTTTTAAATTTTTCCCCGATAATTTTTAATTTTTCCCCGATAATTTTTAATTTTTCCCCGATAATTTTTATTTTCCCCCCCAAATTTTTAATTTTTCCCCGATAATTTTTATTTCCCCCGATAATTTTTAATTTTCCCCGATAATTTTTAATTTTTCCCCGATAATTTTTAATTTTCCCCGATAATTTTTATTTTCCCCCCCAAATTTTTAATTTTTCCCCGATAATTTTTAATTTTTCCCCGCTAATTTTTATTTTTCCCCGATAATTTTAATTTTTCTCCGATAATTTTAATTTTTCCCCGATAATTTTTAATTTTTCCCCGATAATTTTAATTTTTCCCCGATAATTTTAATTTTTCCCCGATAATTTTTAATTTTCCCCGATAATTTTTAATTTTCCCCGATAATTTTTATTTTCCCCCCAATTTTTTTTATTTTCCCCCCAAATTTTTAATTTTTCCCCAATAATTTGAATTTTTCCCCGATAATTTTTAATTTTTCCCCGATAATTTTTAATTTTTCCCCGATAATTTTTTATTTCCCCCCCAAATTTTTTAATTTTTCCCCGATAATTTTTAATTTTTCCCCGATAATTTTTTATTTCCCCCCCAAATTTTTTAATTTTTCCCCGATAATTTTTATTTCCCCCGATAATTTTTAATTTTCCCCGATAATTTTTATTTTCCCCCCCAAAATTTTTTAATTTTTCCCCCAAATTTTTAATTTTTCTCCGATAATTTTTATTTTCCCCCCCAAATTTTTTATTTCCCCCCCAAATTTTTAATTTTTCCCCCCAAATTTTTTATTTTCCCCCGATAATTTTTAATTTTTCCCCGATAATTTTTAATTTTTCCCCGATAATTTTAATTTTTCCCCGATAATTTTTAATTTTCCCCGATAATTTTTATTTTCCCCCCCAAATTTTTAATTTTTCCCCGATAATTTTTATTTCCCCCGATAATTTTTAATTTTTCCCCTATAATTTTTTATTTCCCCCCCAAATTTTTAATTTTTCCCCGATAATTTTTAATTTTCCCCGATAATTTTTATTTTCCCCCCAAATTTTTTTTATTTTCCCCCCAATTTTTTTTATTTTCCCCCCAAATTTTTAATTTTTCCCCAATAATTTGAATTTTTCCCCGATAATTTTTAATTTTTCCCCGATAATTTTTAATTTTTCCCCGATAATTTTTTATTTTCCCCCCCAAATTTTTAATTTTTCCCCGATAATTTTTAATTTTCCCCGATAATTTTTATTTTCCCCCCCAAATTTTTAATTTTTCCCCGATAATTTTTAATTTTTCCCCGATAATTTTAATTTTTCCCCGATAATTTTTAATTTTCCCCGATAATTTTTATTTCCCCCCCCAAATTTTTAATTTTTCCCCGATGATTTTTAATTTTTCCCCGATAATTTTTATTTTCCCCCCCAAATTTTTAATTTTTCCCCGATAATTTTTAATTTTTCCCCGATAATTTTTATTTTCCCCCCCAAATTTTTATTTCCCCCCCAAATTTTTTATTTTCCCCCCAAAATTTTTATTTTCCCCCAAATTTTTTATTTCCCCCCCAAATTTTTAATTTTTCCCCGATAATTTTTTATTTTCCCCCGATAATTTTAAATTTTCCCCCCAAATTTTTTATTTTTTCCCGATAATTTCAATTTTTCCCCGATAATTTTTAATTTTTCCCCGATAATTTTTATTTTCCCCCCCAAAATTTTTTAATTTTTCCCCCAAATTTTTTATTTTCCCCCCAAAATTTTTATTTCCCCCCCAAATTTTTAATTTTTTCCCGATAATTTTTAATTTTTCCCCGATAATTTTTAATTTTTCCCGCTAATTTTTATTTTTCCCGCTTTCCCAGCTCCGTGCCCGGCCCCGGCGCTCTCGGTGGAGCCGCCCTCGGGCCTGGTTCCCGCCGGGCACCAACTGCGCCTGCGCTGCGTCACCCCCGTGCGTCACTTCCGGCGCCGCTTCCGCTTCTTCCGCGACGGCGCCGAGGTGACGCTGGGCGCCGATGACGTCATGGTGAGCGCCGGAAATCGCTCCGAGCTGCTCGTGCCGAGCGTTTCCGAAGAATTCTCCGGGAATTTCAGCTGCCGGGTGGAGGAGGAGGTGGGCGGGGCTTGGGTGGAGGCCCCGCCCAGCGGGGGCGTGGCCGTGGTGGTGACAGGTAAAGGGTGGAGACCGGAGTTTGGGGATTGGGGTTTTGGGGATTTGGGATTTGGGATTTTGGGGATTGGGATTTTGGGATTGGGATTTTGGAATTTGGAATTTGGGGATTTTGGAATTTGGGGTTTTGGGGATTGGGATTTTGAGATTTGGGGGTTTGGGATTTTGAGTTTGTGGTTTGGGGTTTGGGGATTTGGGGTTTGGGATTTTGGGGATTTGGGATTTTGGGGTTTTGGATTTTGGGTTTCGGAATTTGGAATTTGAGGATTTTGGATTTTGGGATTTGGGGATTTGGGATTTTGGGGATTGGGATTTTGAGATTTGGGGATTTGGGATTTTGGGGATTTGGGAAATGGGATTTTAAAAATTTGGGATTTGGGATTCAAGAATTTGAGATTGGGGATTTGGGATTTTGGGATTTGGGGGATTGGGATTTTGAGATTTGGGGATTTGGGGATTTGGGATTTCGGGAATTGGGATTTGGGGATTGAGAGTTTTGGGGTTTGGGGATTCAGGATTTTGGGGATTTGGGATTTTGGTGTTTGGGGATTTGGGATTTTAGGAATTGGGATTTTGGGGATTGGGATTTTGGGATTGGGATTTTGAGATTTGGGGTTTGGGATTTGGGATTTTGGGTTTGGGAATTTGGAACTTGGGGATTTTGGAATTTGGGATTTTGGGGATTGGGATTTTGAGATTTGGGGATTTGGGATTTTGGGGATTTGGGAAATGGGATTTTAAAAATTTGGGATTTGGGATTCAAGAATTTGAGATTGGGGATTTGGGATTTTGGGATTTGGGGGATTGGGATTTTGAGATTTGGGGATTTGGGGATTTGGGATTTTGGGGATTTGGGATTTTGGGAATTGGGATTTTGGGATTGAGAGTTTTGGGGTTTGGGGATTTTGGGAATTGGGATTTTGGGTTTGGGAATTTGGAATTTGGGGATTTTGGAATTTGGGGTTTTGGGGATTGGGATTTTGAGATTTGGGGGTTTGGGATTTTGGAGTTTTGGGGTTTGGGATTTGTGATTTTGGGATTTGGGGTTTGGGATTTTGGGGATTTGGGGTTTGGGATTTGGGATTTTGGGATTTGGGACTGTGGGGTTTACGGATTTGGGGTTTGGGATTTTGGGATTTTGGGATTTGGGATTTTGGGAATTGGGGTTTGGGGATTTTGGGATTTTGGGGATTTGGGAATTTGGGATTTTGGGATTTTGGAATTTGGGATTTTAGGGATTGGGATTTTGAGATTTGGGGGTTTGGGATTTTGAGTTTGTGGTTTGGGGTTTGGGGATTTGGGGTTTGGGATTTTGGGGATTTGGGATTTTGGGGTTTGGGCTTTTGGGTTTGGGAATTTGGAATTTGAGGATTTTGGATTTTGGGATTTGGGATTTGGGGATTTGGGATTTTGGGGACTGGGATTTTGAGATTTGGGGATTTGGGATTTTGGAGTTTTGGGATTTGTGATTTTGGGATTTGGGGGTTTGGGATTTTGGGGATTGGGATTTGAGATCTGAGATTTTGGGGATTTGGGGTTTGGGATTTTGGGTTTAGGATTTGGGGATTTGGGGTTTTGGGGATTTGGGATTTCGGGAATTGGGATTTGGGGATTGAGAGTTTTGGGGTTTGGGGATTCAGGATTTTGGGGATTTGGGATTTTGGTGTTTGGGGATTTGGGATTTTAGGAATTGGGATTTTGGGGATTGGGATTTTGGGATTGGGATTTTGAGATTTGGGGTTTGGGATTTGGGATTTTGGGTTTGGGAATTTGGAACTTGGGGATTTTGGAATTTGGGATTTTGGGGATTGGGATTTTGAGATTTGGGGATTTGGGATTTTGGGGATTTGGGAAATGGGATTTTAAAAATTTGGGATTTGGGATTCAAGAATTTGAGATTGGGGATTTGGGATTTTGGGATTTGGGGGATTGGGATTTTGAGATTTGGGGATTTGGGGATTTGGGATTTTGGGGATTTGGGATTTTGGGAATTGGGATTTTGGGATTGAGAGTTTTGGGGTTTGGGGATTTTGGGAATTGGGATTTTGGGTTTGGGAATTTGGAATTTGGGGATTTTGGAATTTGGGGTTTTGGGGATTGGGATTTTGAGATTTGGGGGTTTGGGATTTTGGAGTTTTGGGGTTTGGGATTTGTGATTTTGGGATTTGGGGTTTGGGATTTTGGGGATTTGGGGTTTGGGATTTGGGATTTTGGGATTTGGGACTGTGGGGTTTACGGATTTGGGGTTTGGGATTTTGGGATTTTGGGATTTGGGATTTTGGGAATTGGGGTTTGGGGATTTTGGGATTTTGGGGATTTGGGAATTTGGGATTTTGGGATTTTGGAATTGGGATTTTAGGGATTGGGATTTTGAGATTTGGGGGTTTGGGATTTTGAGTTTGTGGTTTGGGGTTTGGGGATTTGGGGTTTGGGATTTTGGGGATTTGGGATTTTGGGGTTTGGGCTTTTGGGTTTGGGAATTTGGAATTTGAGGATTTTGGATTTTGGGATTTGGGATTTGGGGATTTGGGATTTTGGGGACTGGGATTTTGAGATTTGGGGATTTGGGATTTTGGGGATTTGGGAAATGGGATTTTAAAAATTTGGGATTTGGGATTCAAGAATTTGAGATTGGGGATTTGGGATTTTGGGATTTGGGGGATTGGGATTTTGAGATTTGGGGATTTGGGATTTGGGATTTCGGGAATTGGGATTTTGGGATTGAGAGTTTTGGGGTTTGGGGATTCAGGATTTTGGGGATTTGGGATTTTGGGGTTTTGGTGTTTGGGGATTTGGGATTTTAGGAATTGGGATTTTGGGGATTGGGATTTTGGGATTGGGATTTTGAGATTTGGGGTTTGGGATTTGGGATTTTGGGTTTGGGAATTTGGAACTTGGGGATTTGGGGGATTGGGGTTTTGGGATTTGGGGATTTTGGGTTTGGGAATTTGGAATTTGAGGATTTTGGAATTTGGGATTTTGGGGATTGGGATTTTGAGATTTGGAGATTTGGGATTTTGGGGATTTGGGAAATGGGATTTTAAAAATTTGGGATTTGGGATTCAAGAATTTGAGATTGGGGATTTTGGATTTTGGGGATTGGGATTTTGAGATTTGGGGATTTGGGATTTTTGGGATTTGGGATTTTGGGAATTGGGATTTTGGGATTGAGAGTTTTGGGGTTTGGGGATTTGGGGATTCAGGATTTTGGGGATTTGGGATTTTGGGGTTTGGGGATTTGGGGTTTGGGATTTGGGGTTTTGCAGATTTGGGGAATTTGTGGATTTGGAAATTTGGGATTTTGGATTTGGGAATTTGGGGATTTGGGGTTTGGGGATTGAGGATTTGGGGATTTGGGAATTTGGGATTTTGGTATTTGGGGTTTGGGGATTTCTGATTTTGGGATTTTGGGATTTGGGGTTTGGGATTTGGGAATTGGGATTTTGGGATTGGGAGTTTGGGGATTTTGGGATTTGTGATTTTGGGATTTGGGGTTTGGGATTTGGGATTTTGGGGATTTGGGGATTGAGGGGGGGAATTTTGGGTTTGGGGAATGGGGGTGTGGGGGTGGGGTGGGAAGGAGATTTTGGGGAATTTTGGGTGTGGCCACGCCCACAGCACTGACCACACCCACTGACCACACCCAGTGTCCACACACAGTGACCACACCCACTGAAGAGACCACACCCACTGACCACGCCCACTGCACTGACCACACCCACTGACCACACCCACCCCAATGACCACACCCACTGCACTGACCACACCCACTGCACTGACCACACCCGCTGACCACACCCACCCCAATGACCACACCCACTGCACTGACCACACCCACTGACCACACCCACCCCAATGACCACACCCACTGCACTGACCACACCCACTGCACTGACCACGCCCACTGACCACACCCACCCCAATGACCACACCCACTGCACTGACCACACCCACTGACCACACCCACCCCAATGACCACACCCACTGCACTGACCACACCCACCGGCCACACCCACACCCACTGACCGTCCCTCTCCCCCCCCAGCCCCTCCCCCCCAGCCCATCCTCCTCCTCTCCCCTCCCTCGGCCTCTCCCGACGGTTCCGGATCCCGAATTTCCCTCACCTGCCTCGTCCCCTCCCCCTCCCCGGGCCCCGCCCGCCGCCGCTTCCTTTTCTACCGCGACGGCGCCGAAACCGCGGCCAGCGCCGGGCCCCGGGTCTGGGTGGAGCTTCCGGTCGGCGCCGCTTCCGCTTCCGGCGCGACTTCCGGCGATACTTCCGGTTCCGGCGCTACTTCCGGTTCCGGCACCGGAAGTTTCAGCTGCCGCTACGAGGAGGAGCTGGAGTGGGGCTGGGCCCGGTCCCCGCCCAGCGAGGCCGTGGCGGTGTCGGGTGAGGGGACACCGGAAATGCGGGGGTTTGACCCGGAAATGCGGGGGTTTGACCCGGAAATGCGGGGGTTTATCCCAAAATGTGGGGTTTTACATCAAAAATGTGGGGTTTTAACCCAAAAATCGGGGATTTTAACCCCAGAATCGTGGATTTTACATCAAAAATGCGGGAATTTAACCCAAAATATGGGTTTTAACCCCAAAATATGGGATTTTATCCCAAAAATCTGGGATTTTACACCAAAATCGGGGATTTTACGCCAAAATTTCCGATTATAACCCAAAATCTCGGAGTTTACCCCCCCAAAACCTCGGATTTTACCCCCAAAATCTGTGATTTTAACCCAAAAATCGGGGATTTTACATCAAAAATGTGGGATTTTAACCCGAAAATGTGGGGTTTTAAATCAAAATGTGGGATTTTTTAGCCCAAAAATTGGGGATTTTACAGAAAAATCTGGGATTTTACCACAAAAATCTCGGATTTAACCCCAAAATTTCTGATTTTAAACCAAAAATCGGGGATTTTAACCAAAAATCTGGATTTTACACCAAAAATGTGGGGTTTTAACACGAAAATGTCGGATTTTAGCCCAAAAACTGGGAATTTTACGTCAAAATCTGGGATTTTAACCAAAAATCGGGGATTTTACATCAAAAATTGAGGATTTTAACGAAAAATATGGGATTTTACATCAAAAATGTGGGAATTTAACCCAAAATGTCGGGTTTTAAGCAAAAATCTGGGTTTTTAACCCCAAAGTGTGGGATTTTACGTGAAAAATGCGGGATTTTAACCCAAAAATCGGGGATTTTAACCAAAAATCTAGGAAATTTAACGCAAAAATGTGGGATTTTAACCCCAAAATGTGGGGTTTTAACCTGAAAATCGGGGATTTTATACCCAAAATCTGGGATTTTAACCCAAAAATCGGGGATTTTAACCCAAAAATGTGGGATTTTACATCAAAAATGTGGGGTTTTGACACCAAAAATGTGGGGGTTTAACCTCCAAAATCTGGGATTTTAACCTGAAAATCGTGGATTTTAACCCAAAAATCGGGGCTTTTAACCAAAAATGTGGGATTTTAACCCAAAAATGTGGGGTTTTAATCCGAAAATCGGGGATTTTACACCAAAAATTTCTGATATGAACCCAAAATCTCGGCGTTTACACCAAAAATGTGGGATTTTAACCCAAAAATGTGCGATTTTTACCCCAAAATATGGGTTTTAACCCGAAAATGTGACATTTTAACCCGAAAATGTGGGATTTTAACCCAAAAATTTGGGATTTTAACCCCAAAATCGGGGATTTTACAGAAAAATCTGGGATTTTACCTCAAAAATCTCGGATTTAACCCCAAAATTTCTGATTTTACACCAAAAATCGGGGATTTTACACCAAAAATGTGGGATCTTAATCCGAAAATGTCGGATTTTAGCCCAAAAATCGGGAATTTTACATCAAAATCTGGGATTTTAACCAAAAATCGGGGATTTTACATCAAAAATGTGGGATTTTAATCCCAAAATGTGAGATTTTAACCCAAAAATCGGGGATTTTAACCCCAAATTCTCGGATTTTAACCAAGAATTTCTGATTTTACACCAAAAATCTCCGATTTTAACCCAAAATCTCGGCGTTTACCCCCAAAATTTCTGATTTTACCCCCAAAATCTGGGATTTTAACCCCAAAATCGGAGATTTTACATCAAAAATGTGGGAATTTAACCCAAAAATCGGGGATTTTACAGAAAAATCGGGGATTTTACCACAAAAATCTCGGATTTAACCCCAAAATTTCTGATTTTACATCAAAAATCGGGGATTTTAACCCCAAAAGTCAGGGATTTTACCCCAAAAATCGGGGATTTTAACCCAAAAATGTGGGGTTTTACATCAGAAATCTGAGATTTTACCACAAAAAATCTCGATTTAAAAAAAAAAAAAAAAAAAGTGGGAGTTTATCGCGAAAATCTGGGATTTTAACCCAAAAATGTGGAATTTTACACAAAAATTGGGAATTTTAACCCAAAAATGTGGGATTTCATCCCAAAAATGTGGGGTTTTAACCCCAAAAATCGGGGATTTCACCCCCAAAATCTCGGATTTTACCCCCCAAAATCTCCGAGTTTACCACAAAAATCTCCAATTTTGGCCCAAAAATTCCTGATCTTTCCCCAAAATTTCTGATTTTACCCCAAAAATCTCCAATTTTACCCCAGAATTTCTGATTTTATACAAAAAGCTCGGATTTCACCCCAAAAATCTCGGATTTAACACAAAAATTTCTGATTTTACCCCAAAATTTTTCATTTTTACCCCCAAAATCTCTGAATTTATCCCAAAAAATCTCTGAGTTTGGCCCAAAAATTTGGGATTTTACCCCAAAAATCTCGAATTTTACCCCAAAAATCGGGGATTTTGCCTCAAAAATCTCGAATTTTTCACGAAAATTGTGGTAGTTTACCCCAAAAATGTGGGATTTTAAATCAAAAATGTGGGGTTTTAACCCAAAAATTGGGGATTTTAACAAAAAATCGTGGATTTTAACCCAAAAATGTGGGGTTTTAACCTGAAAATGTGGGGGTTTAACCAAAAATCGGGGCTTTTAACCAAAAATGTGGGATTTTACATTTCAAAAAAATCTGGGATTTTACATCAAAAATGTGGGAATTTAACCCAAAATGTCGGGTTTTAACCAAAAATCTGGGATTTTAACGCAAAAAATCTGGGATTTTAACCAAAAATGTGGGATTTTACGTGAAAAATCGGGGATTTTAACCAAAAATCTTGGAAATTTAACGCGAAAATGTGGGGTTTTAACCCCAAAATCTGGGATTTTACATCAAAATCTGGGATTTTAACCAAAAACCGGGGACTTTACACCAAAAATTTCTGATTTGAACCCAAAATCTCGGAGTTTACCCCCAAAAATCTCGGATTTTACACCAAAAATCTCGGATTTTACACAAAAATGTGGGATTTTTACATCAAAAATCGGGGATTTTAACCCAAAAATCTGGGATTTTACCCCAAAAATCTCCGATTTTACCCCAAAAAATCTCTGATTTCACCCCAAAAATATCGTTTTTAACACAAAAATTTCTGATTTTGCCCCAAAATTTTCCAAATTTACACAAAAAATCTCTGAATTTACCGCAAAATTATCCAATTTTACCCCCAAAATCCCCGATTTTACCCACAAAATCTCCAAGTTTGGCCTAAAAATTTCTGATTTTATACAAAAATCTTGGATTTTACCTCAAAAACCTCTGATTTCACCCCAAAAATTCTCGGATTTTACCCTAAAACCCCAAATTTCCCACCAAATTTCCCCTAAATTGAGCCCCCAAAACCTCCAAATTTTCCCCAAAATTTTCCCCCCAAAATTTCCCCAAAATTGAGCCCCAAAACCCCGAAATTTTCCCCAAAAATTTCAAAAAAATATTTTGCCCGCAAATCCCCCAAATTTCTCCCAAAATTGAGCCCAAAATCCCCAAAATTTCCCCAATTTGAGCCCCCAAAATTCCCAATTTTTCCCCCAAAATTGGTCCCCAAAACTTCCAAATTTCCCCCAAAATTTCCCCCATAATTGAGCCCCAAAACCCCCAAATTTCCCCAAAATTGAGCCCCAAAATCCCCAAATTTTCCCCTAAAATTGAGTCACAAACCCCCCAAATTTCCCCCAAATTTCCCCCAAATTTCCCCAAAATTGAGCCCCAAAATCCCCAAATTCCCCTAAAATTTTCCCAAATTTTCCCCCAAATTTGATCCCCAAAATTCCCCCAAAATTCCCCCAAAATTTTCCGCAAAATTTTGCCCCAAAATCCCAAAATTTCCCCCAAATTTCCCCAAATTTGAGTCTCAAAATCCCCAAAATTTCCCCAAAATTGAGACCCCAAATCCCAAAATTCCCCCCAAATTTAATCCTCAAAACCCCCAAAATTTTTCCCAAATTTCTCCAAAAATTCCCCCCAAAATTCCCCAAAATTTTCTTAAAATCCCAAAATTTCGACCCAAAATCCCCCCAAATTTCACCAATTTTTCCCCCAAATTTGATCCCCAAAACCCCCAAATTTCCCAAAATTTCCCCAAATTTTCCCAAATTTTGCCCCAAAACTCCAAAATTCCCCCAAAATTTCCCGAAAATTTCCCCCAAATTTCTCAAAATTTCCCAAAATTGCCCCAAATTTGAGCCCCAAAATCCCAAAATTTCCCCAAATTTTCCTCAAATTTCCCCAAATTTCCCCCCCAAGACCCCAAAATTTCCACCCCAAAATTTTTTTGGGGGGAGATTTTGGGATTTTTGGGGAAATTTTGGAATTTTTGGGGATTTTTTGGGGAGATTTTGGTGGAATTTGGGGATTTTTTTGGGATTTTTTGGGTGGAGAATTTTGGGATTTTTGGGGGGAGATTTTGGGGGAATTTTGGGGTTTTTTGGGTGCAGATTTTTGGGATTTTTGGGGGAGATTTTTGGGGAGATTTTGGGATTTTTTGGGTGGAGAATTTTGGGTTTTTTGGGGGGGTATTTTGGGAGAATTTTTGGGATTTTTTTGGGTGGAGAATTTTGGGATTTTGGGGAAGTTTTGGGGGAATTTTGGGATTTTTTGGGGTGAAATTTTGGGTTTTTTTGGGTGAAATTTTGGGTTTTTTGGGGTGAAATTTTGGGGCTTTTTTGGTAAATTTTGGGTTTTTTGGGGTGAAATTTTGGGTTTTGGGGTGAAATTTTGGGGTTTTTTGGGTGAAATTTCGGATTTGTTTTTGGGTGAAATTTTTGGGTTTTTTGGGTGAAATTTTGGGGTTTTTTTGGGTGAAATTTTTGGGTTTTTTTTGGTGAAATTTTGGGGTTTTTTTGGGGTGAAATTTTGGGGTTTTTGGGTGAAATTTTGGGTTTTTTTCAGTGAAATTTTTGGGTTTTTTGAGGTGAAATTTTGGGGTTTTTGGGGGGTAAATTTTGGGGTTTTGGGGTGAAATTTTGGGTTTTTTTGGGTGAAATTTTGGGGCTTTTTGGGTGAAATTTCGGATTTTTTTGGGTGAAATTTTGGGGTTTTTTGGGTGAAATTTCGGGTTTTTTTGGGTGAAATTTTGGGGTTTTTTGGGTGAAATTTTGGGTTTTTTTGGGGTGAAATTTTTGGGTTTTTTGAGGTGAAATTTTGGGGTTTTTTCGGTGAAATTTTTGGGTTTTTTTGGGTGAAATTTTTGGGTTTTTTGAGGTGAAATTTTGGGGTTTTTTGGGGGTAAATTTTGGGGTTTTTTGGGTGAAATTTTGGGGTTTTGGGGTGAAATTTTTGGGTTTTTTGGGGTGAAATTTTGGAGTTTTTTGGGGTGAAATTTTGGGTTTTTGGGTGAAATTTTGGGGTTTTTGGGTGAAATTTCGGGTTTTTTGGGGTGAAATTTTGGGGTTTTTTGGGTGAAATTTTGGGGTTTTTTGGGGTGAAATTTCGGATTTTTTTGTGTGAAATTTTTGGGGTTTTTGGGTGAAATTTTGGGGTTTTTTGGGGTGAAATTTTGGGGTTTTTTGTGTGAAATTTTGGGGTTTTTTCGGTGAAATTTTGGGGTTTTTTGTGTGAAATTTTGGGGTTTTTTGGGGTGAAATTTTGGGTTTTTTTGGGTGAAATTATTGGGTTTTTTTGGGTGAAATTTTGGGGTTTTTTGGGGTGAAATTTTGGGTTTTTTTGGGTGAAATTATTGGGTTTTTTGGGGTGAAATTTTGGGGTTTTTTAGGTGAAATTTTGGGGTTTTTGGGTGAAATTTCGGGTTTTTTGGGGTGAAATTTTGGGTTTTTTGGGTGAAATTTTGGGTTTTTTGGGGTGAAATTTTGGGGTTTTTTCGGTGAAATTTTGGGGTTTTTTGGGGTGAAATTTTGGGGTTTTTTGTGTGAAATTTTGGGGTTTTTTCGGTGAAATTTTGGGGTTTTTTGGGTGAAATTTCGGGTTTTTTTGGGTGAAATTTTGGGGTTTTTTGGGTGAAATTTTGGGTTTTTTTGGGGTGAAATTTTTGGGTTTTTTGAGGTGAAATTTTGGGGTTTTTTCGGTGAAATTTTTGGGTTTTTTGGGTGAAATTTTTGGGTTTTTTGAGGTGAAATTTTGGGGTTTTTTGGGGGTAAATTTTGGGGTTTTTTGGGTGAAATTTTGGGGTTTTGGGGTGAAATTTTTGGGTTTTTTGGGGTGAAATTTTGGGGTTTTTTGGGGTGAAATTTCGGGGTTTTTGGGGTGAAATTTTGGGGTTTTTGGGTGAAATTTTGGGTTTTTTGAGGTGAAATTTTGGGGTTTTTTGGGTGAAATTTTGGGGTTTTTGGGTGAAATTTTGGGGTTTTTTGGGGTGAAATTTTGGGGTTTTTGGGTGAAATTTTGGGTTTTCTGGGGTGAAATTTTGGGGTTTTTGGGGTGAAATTTTGGGCTTTTTGGGTGAAATTTTGGGTTTTTTGGGTATTTTCTGACTCGTTTTTTTTTTTGGGTGCCCCCAGCTCAGGTCAGTCTCCTCCCATTGGTTGTCGGCTGCGTCGTGGGCGTGGCCTTCGCTGCTCCTCGCGCTCCTATTGGCTGCTTGGCTGTGCCGGAAGAGGAGAGGTCAGTGGGGGGGGGGGAGGGGAGGAACCCGACCCCAAATTGTCCCAAAATCGTCCCCAAAAAATTGAGAATTTTGTCCCAAAAAATTTGGAAATTTCGCTCCCCAAAAATTGAAAATTTTGACCCAAAAAATTGGAAATTTCGCCCCCAAAATTGCAAATTTCGCCCAAAAATATTGGAAATTTCACCCCAAAATAATTGGATTTTTTTTCCCAAAAATTGGGAATTATACCTCAAAATAATTGGAAATTTCACCCCCCAAAAATTGGAAATTTTGTCCCCCAAAAATTCCAAATTTCATCCCAAATAATTGGAAATTTCGTCCCCCAAAAAATGGAAATTTCATGCTCAAAAAATTGGAAATTTTACCCCCAAGAAATTGTAAATTTTGTCCCAAAAATGGGAAATTTTGGCCCCCCAAAAATTGGAAATTTTGTCGCCACAAAATTGTAATTTCGTCCCAAAAATTGGAATTTTCACCTCCAAAAATTGGAATTTTCGTCCCCAAAAATTGGAAATTTCACCCCGAAAAAATTGGAAATTTTGCTCCCCAAAAAATTGGAAATTTCGTCCCCCCAAAAATGGAAATTTCATGCTCAAAAAATTGGAAATTTTACCCCCAAGAAATTGTAAATTTTGTCCCAAAAATGGGAAATTTCAATCCAAAAATTGGAAAAATTTGCCCTAAAAATTTGAAATTTCGCTCCCAAAAATTGGAAATTTCCTTCCAAAAAATTGGAAATTTTGCCTCCAAAAATTAGGAATTTCAACCCAAAATTTGGAAATTTCATCCCAAAAATTCGGAATTTCCCCCCAAAAATTGGAAATTTTACCCCAAAAACATTGGAAATTTTGTCCCCAAAAAATTGGAAATTTTGTCCCCTAAAACTGGAAATTTCGCCCCCAAAAATTTGAGAATTTTCCTCCAAAAATTGGAAATTTCACCCCCAAAAATTGAAAATTTTGCCCGATAAAATTGGAAATTTTGCCCCGAAAAAGTTTGAAAATTTTGTTCCAAAAATTAGAAATTTCAACCCAAAAACTGGAAATTTCACTTCCAAAAAAATTGGAAATTTTATCTTCAAAAATTGGAAATTTCACCCCAAAATTGGAAATTTTGTCCAAAACACTGGAAATTTCGCCCCAAAAATTGGAAATTACACGGCAAAAAATTGGAAATTTCAACCCAAAAAAATTGGAAATTTTGCCTGAAAAAATTGGAAATTTTGCCCGAAAAAATTTGAAAATTTCGTCCCAAAAATTGGAAATTTCACCCCAAAAAACTGGAAATTTCACTCCAAAAAAATTGGAAATTTTATCTCCAAAAATTGGAAATTTCGCCCCCCCAAAAATTGGAGATTTTGCCTCAAGAATTGGAAATTTTGTCCCAAAAAATTGGAAATTTTTTCCTCAAAAATTGGAAATTTCATCCCCAAAAATTGGAAATTTTGCCTGAAAAAATTGGAAATTTTGCCCGAAAAAGTTTGAAAATTTCGTCCCAAAAATTGGAAATTTCACTCCAAAAAAATTGGAAATTTCACTCCAAAATTTGGAAATTTCATCTCCAAAAATTGGAAATTTTGCTTTCAAAAATTGGAAATTTCGTCTCTTTTCTTGGCTTTAATTACCCCCGGGTTCATTAATTACCCTCAGAGTGGATTAATTACCTCAGGCTCAGGTTAATCAATTAATCAGGGTGATAATTAATGAATTAAAGGATTAATTAACCCATCCAGGAAGGTTTTAACCCCTTCTAGGCCCCGTTTTCATTGGGAATTGAGGCTTCATTTCTCATTTTTGTCTAAAATTTCCCCTTCTGACCCAAACTTTGCATTTCTGAACTCAAATTTCTCCATTTCTCCCCAAATCCCCCCAAAATTTCCAATTTTCACCCCAAATTTTCCCATTTTCACCCCAAAAAATTGGAAATTTGGCCCCAAAAATTGGAAATTTCACCCCCCAAAAATTGTAAATTTTGCCCCCCAAAATTGGAAATTTCACTCCAAAAACATTGGAAATTTTATCTCCAAAAATTGGAAATTTCACCCCCAAAAAATTGAAAGTTTCGACCTAAAAGTTGGAAATTTTGTCCCCAAAAATTGGAAATTTCACCCCCAAAAATTGGAAATTTCACCCCCCAAAAATTTGAAAATTTTGCCTGAAAAAATTGGAAATTTTGCCCGAAAAAGTTTGAAAATTTCGTCCCCAAAAATTGGAAATTTCAACCCAAAAATTGGAAATTTTATCTCCAAAAATTGGAAATTTCGCCCCCCCAAAATTGGAGATTTTGCCTCAAGAATTGGAAATTTTGTCCCAAAAAATTGGAAATTTTGACCCAAAAATATGAAATTTTGTCCCCTAAAACTGGAAATTTCGCCCCCAAAAAATTTGAGAATTTTGCTCCAAAAATTGGAAATTTCACCCTAAAAAATTGGAAATTTTGTCCCAAAAAATTGGAAATTTCAACCCAAAAATTGAAAATTTTGCCCGAAAAAATTTGAAAATTTCGTCCCAAAAATTGGAATTTCAACCCAAAAAATTGGAAATTTCAACCCAAAAATTGGAAATTTCACTCCAAAAAAATTGGAAATTTTATCTCCAAAAATTGGAAATTTCACCCCAAAAATTGGAAATTTTATCTCCAAAAATTGGAAATTTCACCCCCCCCAAAATTGGAGATTTTGCCTCAAGAATTGGAAATTTTGTCCGAAAAAATTCAAAATTTTGTCCCAAAAAATTGGAAATTTCGCCCCAAATATTTAAAATTTCGTCCCCAAAAAATTTGGACATTTCAACCCAAATAAATGGAAATTTCAACCCAAAAATTGGAAATTTCGTGCTCAAAAAATTGGAAATTTTGCCCGAAAAAGTTTGAAAATTTCATCCCAAAAATTGGAAATTTTATCTTCAAAAATTGGAAATTTCGCCCCCAAAAATTTGAGAATTTTGCTCCAAAAATTGGAAATTTCACCCTAAAAAATTGGAAATTTCACCCCCAAAAATTGAAAATTTCGTCCCAAAAATTGGAAATTTCACCCCAAAACCTGGAAATTTCACTCCAAAAAAATTGGAAATTTTATCTCCAAAAATTGGAAATTTCACCCCCCCAAAATTGGAGATTTTGCCTCAAGAATTGGAAATTTTGTCCCAAAAAATTCGAAATTTTTTCCTCAAAAATTGGAAATTTCATGCCCAAAAAATTGGAAATTTTGCCTGAAAAAATTGAAAATTTCGTCCCAAAAATTGGAAATTTCACTCCAAAAAAAATGGAAATTTTATCTCCAAAAATTGGAAATTTTTTCCTCAAAAACTGGAAATTTTGTCCCAAAAAATTGGAAATTTCACCCCTAAAAATTGGAAACTTTGTCCCAAAAAACTGGAAATTTCCTCCCAAAAAATTGAAAATTTCACCACAAATAATGTGAAATTTCAACCCAAAAAATTGGAAATTTTTCTCCAAAAAATTGGAAATTTCAACCCAAAAATTGGAAATTTCATCCCCAAAAATTGGAAATTTTGTTCCCAAAAATTTGAAAATTTTGCCTGAAAAAATTGGAAATTTTGCCCCAAAAAATTGAAAATTTTGCCCGAAAAATTTTGAAAATTTTGTCCCAAAAATTGGAAATTTCAACCCAAAACCAGGAAATTTTATCTCCAAAAATTGGAAATTTCGCCCCCCCCCCCAAAATTGGAGATTTTGCCTCAAGAATTGGAAATTTTGTCCCAAAAAATTGGAAATTTCGCCCCCAAATATTTGAAATTTCGTCCCCAAAAAATTTGGAAATTTCAACCTAAAAAAATGGAAATTTCATCTCCAAAAATTGGAAATTTTGCCTCAAAAATTGGAAAATTTGCCCCAAAAAATTGGAAATTTCCTCCCAAAATTTGGAAATTTCGTGCTCAAAAAATTGGAAATTTCACCCCCCAAAAATTGTAAATTTTGCCCCCAAAAATGGAAATTTTACTCCAAAAACATTGGAAATTTTATCTCCAAAAATTGGAAATATCTCCCCAAAAAATTGAAAGTTTCGACCTAAAAGTTGGAAATTTTGTCCCCAAATTTGGAAATTTTATCTCCAAAAATTGGAAATTTCACTCCCAAAAATTGAAAATTTTGCCCGAAAAAATTTGAAAATTTCGTCCCAAAAATTGGAAATTTCAACCCAAAAACTGGAAATTTCACTCCAAAAAAATTGGAAATTTTATCTCCAAAAATTGGAAATTTCGCCCCCCCAAAATTGGAGATTTTGCCTCAAGAATTGGAAATTTCATCCCCAAAAATTGGAAATTTTGACCCAAAAATTTGAAATTTCGCTCCCAAAAATCAGAAATTTCGTCACAAAAATTTGGAAATTTTGCTCCAAAAATTAGGAATTTCAACCCAAAATTTGGAAATTTCAACCCCAAAATTGGAGATTTTACCCCAAAAATTGGAAATTTTGTCCCCAAAAAATTGGAAATTTTATCCCCCAAAATTTGGGAATTTTGCTCCAAAAATTGGAAATTTTGCCCGAAAAAGTTTGAAAATTTCGTCCCAAAAATTGGAAATTTCAACCCAAAAACTGGAAATTTTGCCCCCCAAAAATTGAGAATTTTGCTCCAAAAATTGGAAATTTTGTCCCTAAAAAATTGGAAATTTTGCCCGAAAAAATTTGAAAATTTCGTCCCAAAAATTGGAAATTTCACCCTAAAAATTGGAAATTTCTCCCTCCAAAAATTGGAAATTTCATCACAAAAATTGGAAATTTTGCTTTCAAAAATTGGAAATTTCGTCTCTTTTCTTTGCTTTAATTACCCCAGGGTTCATTAATTACCCTCAGAGTGGATTAATTACCTCAGGCTCAGGTTAATCAATTAATCAGGGTGATAATTAATGAATTAAAGGATTAATTAACCCATCCAGGAAGGTTTTAACCCCTTCTAGGCCCCGTTTTCATTGGGAATTGAGGCTTCATTTCTCATTTTTGTCTAAAATTTCCCCTTCTGACCCAAACTTTGCATTTCTGAACTCAAATTTCTCCATTTA